>NW_023597055.1:1967276-2033953 GCF_011947565.3 Pollicipes pollicipes
CCCGGTGGCAGTTCGCCAGCATATCCCACCGGCTTCCCAGGACCGCAGGGACGACCAGGCTCAAGGAGACCAGGAACACCAGGCAAACCGGGAATACCAGGCAAACCAGGAACAGGAGGCACACCTGGAGTGGGAGGCATTGGCACTCAAGGTAGGCCTGGCACAGGAGGCACACCGGGAGTTCCAGGCAAGCCAGGAACACAAGGAGGGCCCGGAACAGGAGGAAGGCCTGGAACGGGTGGTACAGGAGGAACTCAAGGCAGGCCTGGAACAGGTGGAAGACCAGGTGGCGGTGGACTTGGTCCGACAGTGGTTTCCCCAAGGTTCCCGAGGACCCGATGGCAGTTCGCCAGTCTATCCTACCGGCCCCCCAGGACCGCAGAGACGACCAGACTCAAGACGACCGGGAAAGCCAGGCAAACCAGGAATACCAGGCAAACCAGGAACAGGAGGCACACCTGGAGTGGGAGGCATTGGCACTCAAGGTAGGCCTGGCACAGGAGGCACACCGGGAGTTCCAGGCAAACCGGGAACACAAGGAGGCCCGGAACAGAGGAAGGCCTGGAACGGGGGGTACGGGAGGAACTCAAGGCAGGCCTGGAACGGGTGGAAGACCAGGTGGCGGTGGACTTGGTCCCGACAGTGGTTTCCCCGAGGGTTCCCGAGGACCCAGCGGCAGTTCGCCAGTCTATCCTACCGGTTCCCCAGGACCGCAGGGACGACCAGGCTCAAGAAGACCAGGAACACCAGGCAAGCCAGGAATACCAGGCAAACCAGGAACGGGAGGCGCGCCTGGAGTAGGAGGCGTTGGCACTCAAGGTAGGCCTGGAACAGGAGGCACACCGGGATCCCAGACAAGCCAGGAACACAAGGAGGGCCCGGAACAGGAGGAAGGCCTGGAACAGGAGGAACAGGAGGGACTCAAGGCAGGCCCGGAACAGGAGGAAGGCCAGGAACAGGGAGTACAGGAGGGACTCAAGGCAGGCCTGGAACAGGTGGAAGGCCTGGTGGCGGTGGACTTGGTCCCGACAGTGGTTTCCCCGAAGGTTCCCGAGGACCCGATGGCAGTTCGCCAGTCTATCCTACCGGCTCCCCAGGACCACAGAGACGACCAGACTCAAAAGACCAGGAAAGCCAGGCAAGCCAGGAATACCAGGCAAACCAGGAACGGGGGGCACGCCCGGAGTAGGAGGCGTTGGCACTCAGGGTAGGCCTGGGACAGGAGGCACACCGGGTGTCCCAGGCAAGCCAGGAACACAAGGAAGGCCCGGAACAGGAGGAAGGCCTGGAACAGGGGGTACAGGGGGAACTCAAGGCAGGCCTGGAACAGGTGGAAGACTAGGTGAAGGTGGACTTGGTCCCGACAGTGGTTTCCCCGAGGGAAGCCGCGGCCCTAGTGGAGGTTCTGGACGGCCAGGAACCGGTGATGGAGTTGGAGGTCCTGGACGGCCAGGAGCCGGTGGTGGAGTTGGAGGTTCTGGAAGACCAGGAGCCGGCGATGGATTTGGAGGTTCTGGAAGACCAGGAGCCGGTGGGAGTTGGAGGTTGGACGGCCAGGAGCCGGTGGTGGAGTTGGAGGTTCTGGAAGACCAGGAGCCGGCGATGGATTTGGAGGTTCTGGAAGACCAGGAGCCGGTGGTGGAGTTGGAGGTTTGGAAGACCTGGAGCCGGTGGTGGAGTTGGAGGTTCTGGAAGACCAGGAGCCGGCGATGGATTTGGAGGTTCTGGAAGACCAGGAGCCGGTGGTGGAGTTGGAGGTTCTGGAAGACCAGGAGCCGGTGGTGGAGTTGGAGGTTTTGGAAGACCAGGAGCCGGTGGTGGAGTTGGAGGTTCTGGAAGACCAGGAGCCGGCGGTTGGAGGTTCCGGAAGGCCAGGAGCCGGCGATGGAGTTGGAGGTTCTGGAAGACCAGGAGCCGGTGGTGGAGTTGGAGGTTCTGGAAGACCAGGAGCCGGCGATGGATTTGGAGGTTCTGGAAGACCAGGAGCCGGCGATGGATTTGGAGGTTCTGGAAGACCAGGAGCCGGTGGTGGAGTTGGAGGTTCTGGAAGACCAGGAGCCGGTGGTGGAGTTGGAGGTTTTGGAAGACCAGGAGCCGGTGGTGGAGTTGGAGGTTCTGGAAGACCAGGAGCCGGCGGTGTTGGAGGTTCCGGAAGGCCAGGAGCCGGCGATGGAGTTGGAGGTTCTGGAAGACCAGGAGCCGGTGATGGATTTGGAGGTTCTGGAAGACCAGGAGCCGGTGGTGGAGTTGGAGGTTCTGGAAGACCAGGAGCCGGTGGTGGAGTTGGAGGTTCTGGAAGACCAGGAGCCGGTGGTGGAGTTGGAGTGTTTTGGAAGACCAGGAGCCGGTGGTGGAGTTGGAGGTTCTGGAAGACCAGGAGCCGGCGGGGTTGGAGGTTCCGGAAGGCCAGGAGCCGGCGATGGAGTTGGAGGTTCTGGAAGACCAGGAGCCGGTGGTGGAGTTGGAGGTTCTGGACGGCCAGGAGCCGGCGATGGATTTGGAGGTTCTGGAAGACCAGGAGCCGGTGGTGGAGTTGGAGGTTCTGGAAGACCAGAGCCGGTGGTGGAGTTGGAGGTTCTGGAAGACCAGGAGCCGGTGATGGGGTTGGAGGCTCCGGAAGGCCAGGAGCCGGTGGTGGAGTTGGAGGTTCTGGAAGACCAGGACCCGATGGTGGAGTTGGAGGCTCTGGAAGGCCAGGAGCCGGCGATGGTGGCGCTGGACGCCCCGGCTCGGGACGGCCTGGCGCCGGCGGGGGTGCCCCTGGTGGTGCAGGTGTGGCCGGCGGAGCAGGACGGCCGGGCCAGGGTACCCGCACGGGGGCAGACTATCAAGGCCGACCTGTCGGCGGTGCTCGTAGACCCACCGGCGGCGAAGGCGACAGGTTCAATGTTTTGGGATCCGCGGGCAACCCCAGGGTTGGGTTCACGAGGCCGTCCTTCGCACGACCGGATGGCGGAACGGTCGCCGGCAGCGGCCAGGATGTGGCGAGGCCCGGCTCTGATAGAGGAGAGCCATCAAGACGGCCCAAACCTGGCGAAGAACAGGAGAGAGAGCCAGCCTACATCTGACAGAGGACAAGCAGGAGGAAGACCCACCCCTGCTCGGAGGGACAGGTCGGCGCGCCAGGAGCGGGAGGAAGACCCACCCCTGCCAGAGGTCAGGGCCGGCGCACAAGGAGCGGGAGGAAGACCCACCCCTGCCAGAGATCAGGCCGGCGCACAAGGAGTGGGAGGAAGACCCACCCCTGCCAGAGGTCAGGTCGGCACACCAGGGACGGGAGCCGTCCAGAGCGCGGACCGTCCGACCGGAGGTCTTATTGACAGGTCCAAGACACCAACGCAAACCCCCGGAAAGCTGCTGAAGTTCCTTCGCGCGCACTGTTCGGCCCAGGAGGCATAAAGCGGAAGGAGAACGAGATCGGTCCAGAGATCTGCGAGAGACCAGGTAAGATTGGTGCTGCCGGGTGACTGCGCTTTCCGCTCACCGTCGTTGTCTCGGCATTTTTGGGTGCATTTTGACAGATGCAACGAGTTTGCTGCAAGAAAATGGATGCCTTTTGTGTGACCCCCTCATGTGGTGCGGCGAACCCACACCTGCTTTTCTTTGAATGCGATTTTAATGCCGTTAACTTCCGTTTCGCCTCTTCTCTTTTTTGCACTTCTCTCCTGCTCCCGAGCACACATCCCGCTTGGAATTTCATTAGGCCAATCTGTCGGCGTTACACAAACCACGTCACAAACCACGTCACAAACCACGTCACAAACCACGCTGGGTGCAGCCGTCGGTAACACATCAGATGAACTAACTGAATGAGACTCGAACGCAGCTTCTCCGTGCTGAAGGAGCTAGGCAGATCGTATGAAGGGAGAGACGCCCGCGCCGAGCGGACGGCAGGCATCTGACCCTCGCCGGACGCCCGCAGGCATGTTCCGCCACCCGACCAACTGCAACAAGTTCTACGAGTGCTTCTGGGACCAGTGGTCCGAGCGGTACACACTGCACGTGTTCAACTGCGCGGTCAGGTGAGTGCAGCACCGCCCGCCTTCCGAATGGCACAAAACTGGTGCGGACTTCAACAGGGGCTTTTCACAGCATCTGTAGTGGGGGTCAGCACGCTATTTGGACGGTCATTGACGTGGCGCAGTGCGATGGGCAACACTTGAAACCTCATTGAGTCGTTATGCGGATGCAGTTAGTGAAAATGTCCATGGCTTGCGAAGGCACTTTACTCGGTGCCGTGAAAAAAATCGCGTGCTGTTTGGGATGCATGCGTGTTATGTTTCGCAAAGGTGCATCTCCCGCGGATCGACGGTCCGCGACATGGCGATGCCCAGCTCCAACAGTTTTGGAATCGTTACACTCTGTCACCACACGATTTAAGGTACCCCTTCCCTGTCTCCCCGACCGGCGATGACGTCACGATGGACGCCACACCTCGCCGCCGCCCGCTCACGTTCACCTCCCGCCGCAGGCTGGTGTACGACGAGTCCATCTCGGCCTGCAACTGGGGCTACAGCAACTCGGACTGCGCTGACCGGCCCGACGAGGAGCTGGAGCGGCTGCTGCGCGAGGCCGACCCGCACCCAGTTCCCCGACGGGCTGCTGGATGGCTACCCCGACGTGCGCGAGTACCTCGGCCTCTGAACCGACCGACCGGCCGGCCGGGGCGACCCGCCCGTCACCAGGCCAGCCCCGACGACGGCTCGCTGCGAGAGCCTGCTTCCCTGCGGGCACTGAGGCGTTGCGCGTTGTCCCACAGTATGTGGTGAGATGCGTGGGGCCTCAGCCCACTCGAGCGCGCGAGGCTGACGCAGCGAAGCGGCGCGAGCGGCGTCTGGCGGCGCGGCGGCGCCCTGGCTGTGATAAGGGCGGACTATGTCGCTGGGCAGCGCGCGAGGTAGCGGCTTCACCGAGCGGCGCTGCAAGCTGGCTAACGTATGGTATTCTGACCGACTGTGAGCTTATTTGACAGCTGACTCGTCGCCCCCCCTCCCCGCGCGCGAGACGCGGCCCGACAGCAGGGGTGGCAGCGTGGGTGGGAGGAGCCAGCGTTAGTCGCAGATGTCTGGCGGAGCGAGCGAATGCTGCAGCTGTTCTTGGAGACGTGTGGGTCGTATAGCTGAGGTGTGTTTGTTAGGCCAGCCTAATTTCGCTCGTTTCGGTGGCAACGCAACTGGAGAGTGGACGTTTTCGCTTTTGCAGAGCGAGTAAACCCTTGTGGGTTACCATTTCATCTGCTGTGGGCAGCTTAACGCTGTTTCTTTTCTACCACGCCGTGTATCTGTTCCGTGACTGTCATGGCGTCCTTTTAACGAAGTCCCGAGAACATGGCGGCAGTGAGAAGCATTTCGCCCGGAAACGGCCACCGAATGGATATTAGTAATAAGTTGTGGTAAAACGCAGTGCAGAATACATTGCATTCTGGACATTGCATAGACATACAGTTAGTTATGCATGAAGTAGGCATAATTTGGATGCCCTCCTGCGTGTCTTGTCTATGCATACAATCTTCTTGACTAGATCTTCGGGCAGAAATGGACTGGGTTCTTCTTCAATGCTGATGTAGGCATGGCTATGTTGTAAATAACCATCGGAAATCATAGTGTAGATCCATGGATCGTTTTGCAATAAACAAAGAGGTGGTTTCAAGTTAGTCATGAAATATGTGGGAGAACAGCTCACAGGTTGCCAGCACCGATCAGAAAAATACATCAGCTGCCAGTTGTAATAATTGTTGACAGTAGTAATAGCTTTATTCCTCAGAGAAAAACCGGGAGAATGGAGATACAGATACGTTGATATTTCGGCAACATCCGTTCATCGAAACGAATAGCAGAGGTGAACTCGCTTCTGCTATTCGTTTCGATAAAGGCACGCTGCGGAAAATCAACACATCTATATCTCCATTCTCCTGGTTTTTCTCAGAGGAATAAGGCTATTAATACTGTCTTATCTACGTGCACAGTGTTCCTCGCAAATGCACTTAACAACTCTCACGTAACTGCCAGTTGTCGCCAAGACACATGAGGCAACAGACGTAGCAGACAGACGTAGTCACCGCAGTCCAGGTCAAAGTACGTTGGATTAACATTGTCGGATGGGGCGCGCCTCACAAACCGCCGGAGTTCTCAGTAGTTTTCCGGAAATAGTCTCGCAATGCACGCGTGGCGCTGGGACTTGGAATTGCTGGGTTGTAGCCACTTTTGTGCTGTCAGCGCGAAAGGCGTGAAGGCTCCACTCAAATAGGCTAAGGATGATGGCATTTTTGGTGAGGTCATACCGGTCGCACCTCACGCTCAGACACCCGGTAACGTAAGTTCGTCGTAGAATATGCTCTCTGTGACGTTCTCGTGTCGGTTTGGTCTAGGTTATTAGGAACGTGATCTAGATCATTATGCATATTTTGGTCTAGATAATAAGCTTCATAGGGCTGTGATCCCATACAACACAATCAGCTTGGTCATGGTAAGCCAGGTCGAGTACACCAGCTAAAAACGCTAATAATTTGACGTTTCCTCGGTCCCATACGAAATAAGTAAGTAACGGAGTTAATATCGCCCGCCATTAAAGGGAGTGCTTTACAATTACGAGGGGTTTTATGTAGGCAACAAAGTTAATATCGCCCGCCATTCAAGGGAGTGCTCCACAGTTACGAGGGGTTTTATGTAAGTAACGAAGTTAATATTGCCCACCATTAAAGGGAGCGCTCCCCAGTTACGAGGGGTTTCAAGTAAGTAGCGAAGTTAATATTGTCCGCCATTAAAGGGAGCGCTCCACAGTTACGAGGGGTTTCAAGTAAGTAACGAAGTTAACATCGCCCGTCATTAAAGGGAGTGCTCTACAATTACGAGGGGTTTCGAACTGAACTAGCCATCACGAAACTCAATCGGTGCGGTTCACAGCCCAGCCTCACCTAAACCTCTCAGGTCCTGTGCTACCCGCCCGCGAACATGCACAGACTGTTTCGGGGAGACTATTTCAACGTCACCCAGACATCCATAACGTCATAATAGCGTCATTAAAATCCTGCCATTCCATTGGCCATGCGGCGATCAAGGCGAAGAAAACTATAATCGTCGAGGCGTTTATATTTGGTGTTCGTGCGCGCGATTTCCAAATATGACGGCCGTGAATTGGCTCTCAATCAATGTTGTGCAGGGTACGATGACAATCAACCAATAACGTATTAAGAATATTTACTGCACAGATAAATTATGTTGTCTGGAGTAGCCTGTATGTGGTGCTATTTCATCATATCTGCTGTTTACTTCAATATCTTAAAATGTGGAGGATCCCCTTCCAGGCACAAGGAGCTCCACCATTGGCATTTGACGCTTGTTGATGCCATAACCGGCCGATATTCGGCTTCACCTTCACTTGACCTTTACCATGTGACCCGACACCTTCACTTCACCTTCACCTGACCTTTACCATGTGACCCGACTCGCCGCCAACAACTGACCTAGTGACGTATGTCATGAATTACATAACCCCGTTACGAAAACACCAATCTTCGCTTCACACCGCCGGGTTTTAAGCCGCTGTTCGTTGTTCACGACAGCGCTGGACATATCGCACAATATCGTACACGTCTCTTGTTTATTGACGTCACAGCACGGCGATATCAAAACACTGTCACCGGCCAAATGCGCACAAAGAGATGACTATGGACGGGCTATCCGAATCATGATACACCGATTCGTAAGTGATTATCTTTTCTTGGAGTCGTACTTCTTCCGTCCATAACACAAGTCGGTCTTGGAGCTTCCCAAATTGACGATTTTGGGGCAGCCGTCCATCTGGAAAAGATAACGTTCGCAGCCTGCAGGTCTCCCGCAAACTCCCGCCAAAACTGTGGCAAACTCCCGCCAAAACCAGTCCACGTTCACAAACACGGGTGGCTTCAAGCGTGTTGTATTCAGGTCTCAGCAGCCGGCGCCGGCGGATCGCCGCTGTCCGCCGCCTCCTCCACCTTCTCCCTCTTGTGTGGCTCCACCGGCGGCGAGGCCGAGTCGTCCCGCTCGCGCGCGCGCCGCTTCTTGCCCTGGTTTCTGCTCTGCTTGGCCTGCATCGCCTCATGCGAGATGCTGAAATGTCCGGGCCGGCGGCTCAACACCCGCCTGATCCGGTCGGCCGGCACGACTGACGTCCAGACCCGGGACATGAACGTCCCAGGACCGCCTCACTAGCCGGCACTTACCGACGGAGGCAAAGCTAGATGGCGGTGGAGCGCGCTTATTTACAGATGGATGTTATGAGGGGAGGAAAGGACCATAGTAACGTAACATTTCGGGATGCGGATGCATCTAAATTATTTGTTTTCTCCAACAAAGTTACCACCCAGGACATGTTGCCGTCGATCGGTCAACTTCATCCCTTAAATCCATTACCGATTAAGGTCGAGCCGTCTTGTGCATTACAACGAACACCTCACAGCTTGTGCTTCGCTGCTGGCGAGCATATGGCCCTGCGCAAAGCATCATCACCTACAGAATCTATGAAAAAGCACACACTCGGCAACGGCGTAAAATTAAACCAATACCAAAACAGCGTTTGACACCATAGTAACCATTACTGTTACCACAGTAACCCACCGTTACAGCGAGCCGCGACCTAGCGTATTCCCGGCCCGACCCGCCATACAGGAGTCAAAAAGGATTTTTGTGACTTAGTTTCTACTTTATAACATCGGCGCATCTGCTCGGCCGTCCACCCGCCTTCGCTACCCGCCGCTCACACACCTGGTCTTGGCGCGCGCTTTCGGCCCCCAGTGGGACTGCGGGTTCTGTTGGAAGCGGCGCAGCTGCAGGCGGCCGCGACTCCGGATTGGCCAGCGGGTGGCGCGCGAAGCTGACGTCATCCGGCGCCGGCACGGCGAGCAGCGCGGCGGCCGGCGAGCCGGCGGCGAGGCTGGCGCGCCGCGCCGGGTTCAGCGCCTCCCACGCGCGCACCACCGACCACACGAACTCGGCCGGCGCGTCCGTCTTCACGGCCGACGCGTTACAGTGCGAGCCCGACACGCGGTGCCCGGCGTTCAGGAAGGCGGACCTGCGCCGGCGGCGAGCGCGGGTCAGACCGCGGCCGAAGCGCCGCTCACACCCCCCGCGGACGGCGCCCCGGCATCTCCGGCGGCCTAAGCCCGCGGGCCAGAGGCGCGTGGGCTTAGGACTTCAGGAGAGACTATCCAGGGATTAGAGACTAGAGGCGCCAGCAGAAATTCCTCACGGACCGGGGACTATCAGGGCGGCAGTAGATATTGTACCGGGACTAGGGACTATCGAGGCGCCAGCAGATTATCCAGGGACCAGGGACTTTCAGGGCGCTAGCAGAAATTATCCAGGGACCAAGGACTATCAGGGCACGAGCAGAATATCTGGGGTTGGGGACTATCAGGGCGTCAGCAGATATTGTACAGGGACTAGGGACTATCGAGGCGTCGGAAGACACTCTCCAACAAGCAGGGGCTTTCAGACCCCACCGGTCTACCAGTTACTAGCGGCTTAACTTTGACCCGCTAATTCAGAGTATCGGCCATACAACAGATAATAATGTAAGCTATCATACTACACCATATCACCCTGCAGGTAGAACGCTATCACGAGCATTCCAACATTGAATATGACATATACTGGTAATATGTATCGAGATATGGGTACAACGAGCAGGGGTCAGGGTACACAAATGAATGCCTCCACTTTATCAGTTGCACTGTCGACAAATAATGGCATGTATTGCAGTACTCAGGTCTCATTCATACCTTTATTCCCTTCTCTAAAAGCACACGCTGGTGCCCGCTGTTCAGCCAATTCCGCCGCAGGGGAATGTCTCCGATCGGCCCCACAGGGCTGGCGGAGGGGAGGGCGGCAGGCTGTGTTGGCGGAGGGGAGGGTGGTCAGCTGGGAGAGGGGAGGGTGGCTGGCGGAGAGGAGGGGAGGGCAGCAGGCTGTGCTGAGGGAGAGGAGGGCGGCAGGCTGTGCTGGGGGAGGGAAGGGTGACCGGCTGGCGGAGGGGAGGGTGGCCAGCTGGCGGAGGGAGGGTGGCCGGCTGGCAGGGGGGAAGGCGGCAGGCTGGCGGAGGGGAGGGCGGCCGACTGCGCTAGGGGAGAAGAGGGAGGCCGGCTGGCGGAGAGAAGGGCGGCCGGCTGGCGGCTGGAGGGAGCTCACCTGAGGTCGAGCATCGGCGGCACCGAGAGCCGACACGTGCTTGCCAGCCGGCCGGCGTCGTAGTACAGCGGCACGTCTGGCAGCTCCTCACTGATCTGGCAGCACAGCAGACACGCACGTCACGCGGACAGCAGCACAGATACGGCTCCAAACGGCCCGACAACCGGCAACGGCCCGGGCACGCCCGTCAATGAACACATCAGATCGCCAATGCGTGGCCGCCTACTTAGGAGGCAAGGCCTTAATGTATGTGGTGTTCGTCTGTCTACACTGTTACTATTCTTCACATGATTGGCGGTTTCTCGCTCTGCCCGTCCTCTGGAGCACAGCATGCTCTCTGGAGCCATACTCTCCTTCTAGAGCTCCGCCGGGCTACCCATGAGTCCTCCCGCTCTCCAAAGTTCTTTCTATCTCCGGACCCCCACCCGGTCTCCGGAGTCACTCCCTCCCTCTGGACCCCTGCACATCTCCAGAGTCCCCCTTCCCTCCCTCCGCCCCCACCCTTTATCCTTTCTCCCGCCCTCCGGCCGCCTTCCCTTCCTCCAGGATGCCTCCCCCCTTCCCTCCCTATCTACGCACCACAGACAGCACGCCGACCATGCGCTTGTAGGTGGCGAGCTCGTCCTCCTGTAGCGAGTCCCGTAACGTGGCGACGAAGCCGGCGTCGTGGATCGGCGCCGACCACAGCGGGCCACACAGCTGCCGACGCATGGCACCCGTCAGACCGTCACACGTCACACGACAGACCGTCACACGACAGACCGTCACATGTCACACGACAAACCGCCCCGTGTCACACGACAGACCGTCACATGGCACGCTGGCATACCGTCACATGTCACACGACAGGCTGTTCCATGTCACACGACAGACCGTCACACGTCAGATGACAGACCGTCACATGTCACACGACAGACCGTCACATGACACGCCGACAAACGTCACATGACAGACTGTCAGTCACACGAACAGCCGTCACACACCACAGGACATACCGTCACACCATCACACGTCATATAACAGGCCGTCACATGTCACACGACAGACCGTCACACGTCAGACCGCGCCACCTGCCGCGCCGCAGACAGCGCGGCAGAGCGTGGCCGCCAGCGGACGGTAGCTGTCGGAGCCGTCGCTAAGAGAGATTCTCCGGTCCTACTGAAGCAGGACGGCCCGCTGGGAGCTGGCGGTGCTAATGGCTGGCGCCGTCACGGGGTGCGCGCGCCCGCTAAAACGGTGAGGTGTCAAAACGGTGCCGCGCTGAAATCCGGTGACCTTTGGCACCGGCATTCAAGGCTGTGATTAATAACTGCAAAAACAGTGCCGCGGCGGACCGGAAGAGGACATGCAGCAGCGGCGTATTCGCCACAGGGTGAGCGGCCACGTGCTTCCGTTACTCCGCAAGGAAGGAGACAACGCTGTACATACAGAAGCATTAGATGTCCGAGAGCGAACGGCAAAAAAGCGGCAGTCACTCCGCAGATCTCAGACGCGCTTATGACCGGCGGCCGAGCATCGCCCCGCGCGAGCGTCGAGCGCGCGCGTCTCACGGCCTCACAGAGGGACGACGTGTCCAGCACGCGCACAGACGCGGTGCCCGCACTGGGCTCGGGCTTCGACGGGGACAGTACGTGGCTACCCGAACAGCCTATCCCGATCTGACCCACCACTCGGCAATAAGCCCGGCCAGTGACCATTCCCCGGCGCGCCTCCATCGCCTCCCTCAACGTCGTCATCGGGCTTTACGACGCACTCAGCTGCTGGGGCTGCATGGCGTCGCCTGCCTCTCACGCCGGCAGGAGGGCGGCGCCCTTACGTGGGTGGCGAAGCCGCAGTGGGGACACTTGTCGCCGTTGGGCAGCGGCACAGCCAGCGAAAACTTGGGGTTGGTGCCGTTCCACGTCACGCGACACTTGGGCTGTAGCCTCCACGAGTCGCAGCCGGAGCAGACCAGCGCGTACGCCATCTTGCTGCGGGCACGCCAGAGCGGCTGTCATGACGACGAGTCACAGTCGGGGCAGGACGAGCGTGTGACATCCAGCTAAGGGCATCACGGGGACGGGGAGGGGCGTCCAAACATCCAACAGCCTTTCCGACACCGATTTCAAGTGAACAGAAAGCGGATCTTGAACGCTATCCGGCCAAGTTTTCGGTGAGGATACAATGTGTTATAAACACACGATGATGTACCATGACACGTGCAAAAGGGCGCGTCCTGATCGAATGCTGCTTCCCATTACAATGCAGTAGTCTAAAACTCATAACTCTACTCATAACTAACTCTGCTCATAACTCTGAGTATTTCCATATCGAAGCTACGCAGCCTTACAAATGGCCAGCATGCGCAGTTTTCACGTCGACAATTAGCCGATTCTTCCACCACGGATCAGGACATAGCACAAGTATGACGAAGGCTAGACCTCTGTCACCGCCGCCTGACACGGTCGACAGTTGGGGCTACCTGGCAGAACTTGATCCACCTAATGGGAGATCTTGGCCCATTTGGCAGAACTTCGTCCACCCGGCATACAGTTTGACCCGCCCGGCACAAAGTTTGACCCACCTGGCCGACAGTTTGACCTTGGCGGCGGAGGAGCGGAGGCGCACGAACAGCCGGATATAGAAGTCGACACTGATCGAGAGCAGCGGCTCGATGTAGCGACCGTAACGATTGGCGTGCGTCTCCACGCACTGAAGCGCTATCCGCAGCGCCTGGCGAGGTGGAGAACGCGGCTCACCACGGGGCGGGGTTGACTCGTGAGCTAGGCATCGCGGGTTCGTGACCCACTGCCCGCTACTTTCGTCCCCCATTGCAGTCCGTGTGAACGATGATGTCCACACACGTAGCTGACGTGGATCGCAAAAACAGCGGTGCTATCACGATCCAGAATAAACACGATAGCAAGCAAAAACTATCGATCAATGTAGACAGGCATTTTGCTGGCTACCGCTACCCTCGGTCCGCGCTTCCACCACCGTAACCCGAGCCATCATCGATACCAAACACTGCTATGCGCCGGCGACTGCGACAGGCAGACATTCCCCGGGTCGCCACAAGATGTCAGCACTGACCATTTCGTGGCACATTTTGCTGCGGACGGAGACGGCGCCGTACTTGGCGTGGCACGTCTCTGGAGCGTTGCCGCACAGGATAGCCATGTCCGTGCAGGTCACCTGGAGCACGCCGCCTGCCCGACGCCGTGACGCGTCACACACGGCGCTCGGTTGGACGCCAGCTCGGCTGTGTCGCCAGCCCCGGTGGCCCACGCGGCGCGAGTGAAGCAGAACTACAGAAAACGTGGCCATCGAACAGGCAGTAACACTCAGTTTGGCACAAAGATCGCTGGCTTCAATGGCGTTGGGATTGGGAGCACGGGAAAATATTTTGCTGAGAATCTCAGCGGCATGTTTTCCCGTGCTTGCTGATGCTCGTCAGCATCAGTAGACTAACATCTGATGCTATTACACTACATGTCAATGGTTTCAGGTTATCTTGACCAACCAGCATTGCAACAGCAGTGCAGCCGAACAACCAGCCAGCACCGCCGGCAGGTGTGAATGACATCGCTTTACGCCGCCACTGATGTCAGCTGCAACACGCACCGCAGGTGACGTCACGACAGACGGCGCTGACGTCACTGCCTACCATCGCTGACGGCCTGCACGGCCGAGTCCAGAAACACGGCCGGGGAGCCGTACGGGTCCAGGTCGACCACGTCGAACCGCTCCCGCCGGGCGCCGTACATCAGCAGACTGCGGCAGGCCCGGAGGTGGGAGTGAGTGGCCGTACATCACCAGACTGCAGTAGGCCCGGGGGTGGGAGTGAGCGGCCGTACATCAGCAGACTGCGGCAGGCGCGGGGATGGGAGTGAGCGGCCGTACATCAGCAGACTGTGGCAGGCGCGGGGGGAGTGAGCGGCCGTACATCAGCAGACTGCGGCAGGCCTGGGGGGGGGGGGGGGAGTGAGCGGCCGTACATCAGCAGACTGTGGCAGGCGCGGGGGGAGGGAGTGAGCGGCCGTACATCAGCAGACTGCGGCAGGCGCGGGGGGAGGGAGTGAGCGGCCGTATATCAGCAGACTGCGGCAGACCCGGGGGGGGGGGGGGGAGTGAGCGGCCGTACATCAGCAGACTGTGGCAGGCGCGGGGCTGGGAAACAATGGCAAGATTATGAGCGGGCTGAAATTCCGCTCGTTAGCACACAACCAAATATGGGCTTTAAGTTATATCTGAACGAATCCCTTTTGAACTTGCCTGGAAAGGAATTACCTAGGTTGCCTTTTATGTTTCATCACATAATTTTCACCAATATTTGCCGCACGTTTGGGTCACGCAGCCATGCTGTTCTCAAACGTGGCACGCGTAACAACTCAACGTATATAAATAACTAAAATTGATATTCTTAGTATGTCTTGACGGTGTTGCAGTGGCACTACCCTGTGCTACAGTAAGACGTAGCTAAACCTGAAGTTTTACTGGAGTATAGTTTTGAAATATGTCCCAAAGGTGGGACGCGCCCATTAAAGATGGGGTCGGAGCAGCAGGGTGGACGATGTTTCTATAATACACTGGTCGCTTGGGGCGTACCTTGACAATCCAGGTACTGCGAGGTGTCCCGCAACAGTTCTGGCCACGTGAGGCGTACCGCGACAGTTTCGGTAACGTGATGGGTCTCGGCAGGTCCGGTACCGTCGCGTATCTCAGGCAGGTCCGGTACCGTGGTGTGTCGCGGCAGGTCCGGTACCGTAGCGTATCTCGGCAGGTCCGGTACTGTGGTGTGTGCGCGGCAGGTCCAGTACCGTAGTGTATCTCGGTAGGTCCGGTACCGTGGTGTATCCCGACAGGTCCAGTACCGTAGTGTATCTCGGTAGGTCCGGTACCGTGGTGTATCCCGACAGGTCCGGTACCGTGCTGCTTGCCGTGACAGTACCGGTACTGTGACATCCACAGTATCGTGAAGCGTACTGTGGAGTTAGGATGCCATGACGTGCAACGTCACAGTTTCAATACTGTAAGACGCACCGTTATAGCGCCGGTACTGTGGTGTGACGTGGCAGTGCTGGTACTGTGTGGTGTGACGTGGCAGTGCTGGCACTGTGAGGTGTGACGTGGCAGTGCTGGCACTGTGTGACGTGGCAATGCTGGCATCAGATGTGCCGAGACAGTTTCCGTGCCACGAAGCATAACGCGCCAGTTGCGCGACTACACAGTGTACACAGTGCACAGTATCGGTGCCACGCGGCCTACAGCGAGCGCCGCTGCACCGTGACTCAGAGCGGTGACCAGCACCGGCCTCAGGCCCGGGAACAGCTCACTCGCCTGGCGTCGCCCTGGTGCGGCTCCACCAGGCCCTCCACGCCGTTGTGCTCCACGTTGCGCCGCATGGCCTCGACGGCGGCCGGCGACAGGTCGTTGGCCACCACCTGGCGGAGGCCGCCCACCTCGCGCGCGAACCGACACGAGCGCAGGCCGGACGCGGCTAGAGCCTCCAGCACGCGCAGGCCCGTCTGCAACGGGGATCAGCGGCCTCTGAGACGACGCGGCCCGGCCAGGCCCAGCCCGGCAGACGGGGGCGGTGGCGGTGACGCACCCAGCACGCGTCACATCGGGCCAGCTGGGTCAGTGGTGAGGTATTCCGCCGCCTGGGCGGCAGGCATGTCGACATTTCGTGCACGCTATCACACCCCAGGATCGGCGTTCCCTGTCAGTTGCTCCTCCCCATGGCCAAGCTCTGCCAATCAGCATCGAACCTGGGCGAACTCAGCATCTAGGCGTCTCAGGCTTGGCTAATTCGCTGGATGAGTCAGATGTCAGAGTTTGGGGTCAAGGGCCAATAGACTGGCACGCAAACAAACATCGTGGGATTGGGGGGTGGGGGTGCCAGAGAGGCAGAATCCTGGCATCACAAATCTTTTGTGTACCTCTTGCAGATCCTACTGGTTGAACTTTGGGATGATGAGCCGAGCAACACGGTGCACTGTCCATGGGGCCCCTGCCTAAGAGTGGAGCTGTCAGCACTGCAGGGGCATCCCAGGTACATAAACCCACATGTACAGCAAAAAAGGTCTAAAGGCTCTGACCCTGAAGGTTGGGTGTGAAGGTCTGAAGGGTATGTTCAGCCTACCTCGCACTTGACCCAGGAGTTAGCTGGGGCTCCTCATCTCTCTTCATGCTGTCATCAGAAGGCACTGGCTGCTGCTCCACAACCCCCTGGTCTGGCTGCTTCTCCTGCTTGTTCCAGTTCCAGTCCCTCACAACAGTCAGTGGCTTTTGCTTCAAATCAAGCTTTGCCTGTTTGCTGCGCAGCTTCTTCTCCTCCTTTTCACGGAGCTGCTCTTGGTGCCGCGTTGCCCAGGATCCGCAGCACAGACACACTGCAAAAGCCAATTGAAGTGCTTTATGCTGGGAATGGGCCACATCACAGTATTGAGCAGAAGGTAGGTAAGGTGCAAATCTTGTGCAAGTGCACATAACATGGAAATCAGACACAGTTGGTTATGCTCAAAACATCTCTAAGAGGGACTATGTACCTGTATAACAGATCTTTAGCATTGTAACGGAAACAGCAAGCCGGCTTACCTGAGGTCTCTGTTGAACTCCTGCACAGGGTTGTAGAAAACATCTTTTGAGCTTGGAAACAGTACTTTCTGCTTGACCTTCCTTTACAATGGTATAAGCATTTCTGTCCATGACTACTTCCGAGCGAGTCACAATGTTAGAAGCCTGGAATTGGGTACCAGTATTGTCACAATTTCTACTGTTGCTAAGGACTACTCTAATAATGCTTACAGATTCATCTCTTGCAGGCCAGATAAGTGAGCAAAAGTTGTGATGGGCATATCATGCTGAGAGTCATCTGAATCCAGCTCTACCATGACAACATGTTCTTTATAAAACACAACATTGGTTTCTATATAAGAGCACTTTTGAAGCCTACTCTAATATTGCCTTTCACAACCCTATTGGCAATGCCTGTCATGGACTGAGAATTACTTTGTGCAGACTATACTGCTTTGGTTTCAAAAACATCCTCAAGTTCACAACAAGCAGAAAAAAGCATGAAGATGACATCATGTGTCAAGGACTTACCTTTAGCTTGTCCTCAGTTTTCACATCACCATCACAAGTATCTTCTTGAGTGCTGGCCATTTTTAATGGTGATGACAGTGACAAATAATTTAGGTTTGTCAGTAGGAGCTTCCTGTGGTACTGGAGATTCTTGAACAAAATGCTTTTCATTTACTCATGATACCTGCAAAACTTCAGCCGATTTCAGGTTATGACTAGCTAGTCATGCCTTTGTATCAGCAAATTTAACTTGTTAATTGTTCTAAACAACTGTTCTTGGGTAATAGCATAGAAAAAACCTGTGGTACTTCTCATATCAGCAATACCTCGCAATTCACGGCATCACACCTAGTAATGGCTGTCCAGCACTTCCCACATAAAGGAACACCAATGCAAAAACGAAGCCGGAAAACTATCTCAAAAAAGCACTTGCAGAATACCCATACGCCACCAGTGGTAAGGTGCACGGCCTTATAAGTAAAAGAGAACTTATAAACAACAGATGAACCGTGCACATGTCGCGCCATCACCTACCTCTGTGCCCGCCCCAAGCATAGCATTCATCACGCACGCCTCCTTGGATGCGTACATTCGGCACGTGTCTGCCTGTTCATAAACAATACAAATGTCGGGAAGGCGCCATACATGTCTCAAGTGTCAAACAACCCCTCATTTGCGTGCCATGCTTGCGCGCGTGTGGTCTCCCGTCCGTCTGTTCTAGGGCATTGGGTCCGTCGCGTCCCATTCGGTTTCTGAGAAATACTCTGCAAGGTTCAGGGTCGTTGATCCCTTTACACGTTCATCGAACAAACGTACTGCGTACTAGACTTGTCTTGACTGAAGCTTGCTCAGAATGAGCGCCTCTCTAGTGCGTAAAGGGCTGGATCTTTTCAGTGAAGATTTGACGAATCAATCAGGTTGGGTGCCCTAAATCCTCTTTCATGACTGGTTGAGTATTTTCATTACCTCTCATTACGTGCTGCAGTGTAACTGATATGTCCTCAAAAGGATTGCAAGGAAAAGTAGTTTTACCAATGATGAAGTTATGGGTGTGGCATGTAGTCAATTTGTTTGGTGTGTTTCCATAAGTTGCCATTGAAGGTGTTATTTCCATGCAGGAACATGAGTATAGCTTATATAAAATTTGGGAACAGCTTGAGAATTTGTCTTCTATGGTGTATCTGATGTGGCTACCAGTTCCTGGCATCTATGCTATATATTCACTAGATGCAAAATTAGTTTTGATGTGGGGGCATTTTTCCTGCCAAGGGTTCTCCATCATTGTAAGATATCATAAACCACTGCTCAAAAGAGCATTGTACAAGAGTTCCCCTCTCTGGTTCATGTATTGTTCCAATCACAGGACATATTATCTACCTCTGACCTGGATGCAAATAGATTTCCACAGAGCATGTGGACTAATTGAGTGTGAACCAGTGCATAATATATCAGATGATAGTTTCATTTTGATGTGTGAAGGTTTGCTTTAATAGGTTTCCCTCTTTTCTTGGCAGCAAAAACAAAGAAGGGCTCAAGTACAGCATCTGGTTCAACAACTAACAAAACTGGACTGAAGAAGCTGAAGCAGGCAGAACAGAAACATAAACTGGGATCTGGTTAGTATACTCATCTCTTTTAGGTATTCCCATATTTGTCATATTGACTTCATATAGGTCACTGTTGCAGAAGTTTACAGTTTACCTGGTTAGTGCGTGGCTCATTTCATGAACATTCGGCTGTGCTGAAGGCATCACTTGAAGCTGTGGTGGTGATGGGCTTGTAGCAGGATATTTTGAGGGCATTGATGAAGTATCTTTAGAATGCCCCTGTTGCAAATGCTTGCTGATTACCTTCCTCACCCTATGTTTCATGTCACTGGGGTACCTAACCAACAATTTTCCACCAGCTCCTGAGCTGACCATCAAGGGCAAGAAGGTCAAATCTTCACTGAAAAAGTACAACCAGCACAAATCAAAGGATAACACAGAAGAAACAATTAAGTACCTTCAACTTCTCAGTAGTAAGAAGACAAATCCAAAGGTTGCAGAGCAGGTAATGTTAGGCCAATATGATTTAAATTTACTTGTAAGTCAATACTGCATAATGCATGCCATATGAACTAATCCAATTTGTCTATGCTTTTGTGCAGATATCCTGCCTTTGCTTATGTTTGCACTTATCTGTTATGCGACTGCTTAAGCATATGCCTGTTCATTCTATCAACATATGCATTTCCTAACATCAAATGTGATCCATCCCCCAGGTGGTTGAGTATCAGCAACGGCGCTCTGCTAGGCCTGTCCCCTGCTCAGCAGAAGGCAAAGCAGCCCAAGTCTTGTTTCTCAGAAGAGGACTTTGCCCGATTCGAGCGGGAATACTTTGTTGGTCCGCGTAAGAGGCCGGCCGCGTGACGTGCCTGGTTCTGACTTCGACTGAGTGAACGGGCGAGCGCCTGACCGCTTCAGCGTCGCAAGCATAGCGCGCCGGTCCTACACTCCAAGCGCTCGGCGGGGTCAGTCCTCAGAGCGGAACCAATACACCTGTCCCGTCTTTTATACGCTGGGGAGCGAACGCCGCTGGATTCGCATGATCTACCAAAGGACGCACGGTGCCACCGGTTAGCTCATCGCGCTTTATCAAGCGATCACCCAGCGCACAGCTAGCTGATCGGCGAAGCGTTCGGCGGTCGCCTGGCGCGCACGCCGTGCTCGCGTCGCGAGGGCGTCAGCCCCTCGACCTCCGACTCAACAGCTCTGACTCTGACTCGCTGAGTCTGCGGGCCGCTCCTGCACCCCCTCTCGCGCCATGGCCGGCTGGTGCGTGGCGGCGGTGTCGGGGGTCACATGCGGCGGCAAGACTACCGTGGCGCGCATGCTGCACGCCGCATACCCCGGCTCCGTGCTCGTGGCGCAAGACGACTACTTCCTGCCGGAGGACGACCCGCGCCATGTGCCGGCGCCAGGCGTCAACCACCTGAACTGGGAATTGCTGTCCTCGATCGACACGGGCCGGATGGTGACAGACGTGGCGGCGATCTTGGCGCAGCCTGCGCCGGCCGGCGACGCTGCGCCGCGCCTGCTCATCATCGAAGGCTTCCTTGTGCTCAACGACGCGCGGCTGCGCGCGCTTTGTGACGTGCAGTGTTACGTGACGCTGGAGCGTGGCATCTGCTGGGAGCGGCGCCAGCATCGCCACTACGAGCCCGCCGACGTGCCTGGCTACTTCGACGCATGCGTCTGGCCCATGTACGAGCGCCACCTGGCGGAACTGCGTTGCGTGGACGGCGGTCGAGTCATCTACCTGGATGGCGCACTGCCGCTGGACCGGCTGTACACGCGCGTGGCTGCTGAGGTGTCGCGGGCCATGGAGAAGCAGTGCGCCAATTGACCGAACCGCGCGAATGGTCGCCAGCAGGTGGGGAGTTGTTCGGTGACCGGGTGGCCGAGTGTTCG
Organism: Pollicipes pollicipes; assembly: GCF_011947565.3. Lineage (NCBI taxonomy): Eukaryota > Metazoa > Arthropoda > Thecostraca > Pollicipedomorpha > Pollicipedidae > Pollicipes > Pollicipes pollicipes. Next base: position 1,987,960 of record NW_023597055.1, read on the forward strand.
TGCGTGGTGCGGTTCCAATGCTTAAATATGGCGTTATCTCCGGTTGTGGCGTCGTACTTGAGCATGGCTGTTGGAACACGCCGTACGCTCGTTGATTTAGTATATTATCCACGTGTTGTTTGGCAGGTTTGCCAATTACGAAAATACACATGCAAGATACAATCCGAAGAAGGGAGAGTATGTTTCAATTTGGTCTCAATATATGCATGTGTTTTACTCGAGTCATGCACCGTTTATGGGCGTGAAATCCGCTGTAATTTTGCTCAGACTTCTATGTTTACGCTCAGTACGCACGACAAATTATTTTCTGCCCCCCAATTATTGGTGCTGGTGGTGGCGTATTTTGTTTTAGTTGTTGCAGAGAAGACATAACTTAAACACGACTCGGTGAACGATGGAGAAGTTAGTGTGCCGTTGAAACGTGTTGAACTAACGCGCGCCGGGTGGCCGGCTAGATAGCCCTCGCTCGGGTAGGGGGGGGTCACCTGACCCCCCTCCCTGAGATCTCGGAAACCAAGAGAGCTAGGACACCAACCTTACAGGGTGTCCTGGCCTGTACATGAACTCACTTAGGTCAAAGTTTTAGGTTCCTAGATCATGACCTTCGGGTAAAATAAGCTCAAACAAAGTCAAATTCTAGTTTGGTCTCCAAAGTGCCCCGATAACCTAGATAACTGTTTCTAAGCAACAGATCACATGCTCAGTTAACGTCAGTGACCCTGTTTGACCCTTTGAAGGTCATTGTGATCAAAATCCCGCAAGACTGCTCTGGGTTTTGCACATGAATAAGCGACGAAGATTACCCCAGGCAGTATCTTCCCAAAAAATGCCGACCAGGGTCACTTCAGGTCAATGACCTATTCTGACCTCTAAGAAGGCCATGGAAGATGTAAAATGCGGCTCCTGCTATCAATAAATTCGAAACGAGCACCAGAAACTATCCCTATACAGCAAGCCCTAGAGTAATAAAGCAGGTTGGTTTTGACCTTGGTATGACATTTATACCTGACCTCAGGTCAAGGTTTTTTGATCATTCAATATCTGTGTTACCTAAGAAAGCATCTCAGAGATGTATGGCTTCGTCTAACACTCCGTTGTTGCATCAGATTGAACGACTCCCTACAAATTGACTTCGCTGAAACCATGGTCTGACTGACCTGCCATATGCCAGCGCCCTTACAAGGTTATCTAAATGTTCGATGCCAAACCATCCGCTATTCAATTGTCTACAGCCATGCAAATTTTGCCGCGGCTGCAGCGCGCCATTCGGAAGCCATTCTGAAAAACCTTCGGGGTCGATTTCGTCCCGCCCCCCTCCCCCCCCCCCCCCCCGAGCGCGTGTTAATGTGATAGCGCAGGGGTGTCGGCGATGGATGTCCCTGTGTGACGTCAGCAAGGCTTGTATGTGCTTCCATTTACAAATAACTTAAAAGTTTCGAAAATGACGATGCTGTGACATTCATTGCGCCATTGCCGACACCAGAACGTTCGGTGTTGTATTGCCCTGATTCGGCACGGCGTGGTACTCGGGCTGTCACAGTTGCTTTGGGCGTTTGTGGGTGCTCCCGCGGTATTAAGACAAGCGCATTTCTGAAATTTTCTCCTGAAATCAAACCCCGGGGTCTTACTTCGACTAGCAGGAAATGGCGAAGCACCATCCCGATCTAATCTTTTGCAGGAAGCAGCCTGGTGTGGGTAAGTGCTTGATTTGCTATCGGCAGCCATCGCAAACAAACATTCAGGCTGTTTCTTTCAGTAGGGAGACACAAAAACATGCATTTAGCTATGCCATCATTTTCATGGGCTGCAAAATAATGGACACAATTTTTGTGTGTTTGCAGTCATGTGTAACAGTATTGTGTTCATGGAGCAACTGCATTGCATTGTTCAAGGTAAATGACTGATAGCAGTTTGTCATCATTGACTGCTCAAATTGTCTTCAGTTCGTGCAAGTTTTTGATGTAGGAGTTTTTGCATGAGAAGATCCCCAGGACTGGGGCTTTAGGCTCAACACCTTTTGTAGGATTCCCTTTGTGTACATCATGTGTGTGATGGTGTCGCGATACTGTTGGAAAACGGTTGTCTGTGAATTAATTGGGAAGCCATTAATTTTATGTCGATATTGTATGCAAGATCACATTTGTTAATCTCTGACAATTTATTATTCTACTTTGTGTAGCCTGATTTTCAATGTTATTAGTGTAACCACATTTTAAGATGCTTCTGTGACATCAAATCTGTAAAACATGTCAGAATTTGGCAGAATTCCATGTGGGCAGAGTGGAATCATAAGGCATGTTCCTGGACCTCTTTTGGCTGCTCATGCTATCTTGGGGCAGCTCATGGTGTCTCATGGCAGGCGCTGAACTAGGGCAGAGATGGGTAGAACGAGCAGATACACCCTAGTGCATTTAGTACAAAGGACCTACAATCAATAAAAGCAAATGCAGTCCAAAGGCCAAGTGCATCAGGATTGTTTCAGCTGTGTCATAGTTGTCTTGGTCAGTGCTTTTTTATCCAGTCTGGTCCTGCATGTGGCTGCTGGCACAGTGCCTGTATACATGGACCCACTGATAAATTAAAGTGCTTGGAGTGATATATATATATATATATATATATATATATATATTTGAAACAAAAATATGGTGTAAACATGAGACTTTTTGCTCATGCCAGCTTCCAGTGTTTGCTCTGAGCAGGTAAACCAGCCACAAATTTCTTTATCCTCTGTGTTTTTTATGAGCAGCATCATGGAGGTTTGAAACTCACTTTGTGGATTTTTGCTTCCAGGAGTGTACCTGCCCCAAATGCCTTATTGGCTGGTCTGCCACCTTTTGCAGACTGCTGTTTCATTGTATACAATATCAACAATACCCATCTTTTTTCATATTTGATGTTTGAAACTTGGCAGAAATTGTCAGTTCTTACCTTTGTGTGAAATGGGACTGAATTAATCAAGCTCTGGGTAGCGGCATGGCTTGAGCTGCAGCACATACATTTTTTAGTTGAAGTTCCAGCAAGTGAAAGTGTTGTGAAAGCATACCTGAAGTTTCATGCAGATCCATGCAAAATTTTCAATTCATGTGGACCAAGTTTATTTGTGACATAAAGGCTAGATGATGTATGGCACAGACCAAAAAAGTGTCATACAGACCAAATGTATTTGTGACATAATACCCACAAATCAAAACTATAGCAATGATGTCCCTAACATTGATATCTCTAGTGGTATGCATCAGCTGCCCATCATCAGATTGTCCATCACTCCCGCTCCCTGACCTCTCACCTCCTGCCGCCCGACAGCCATCGGCCGCCTGTGCGAGAAGTGCGATGGCAAGTGCGTCATCTGCGACTCGTACGTGCGACCGTGCACCCTGGTGCGCATCTGCGACGAGTGCAACTACGGCTCGTACCAGGGCCGCTGCGTCATCTGCGGCGGGCCCGGCATCAGCGACGCCTACTACTGCCAGGAGTGCACCATCCAGGAGAAGGACGTGAGTGCTGGGCCGGGCGGCGCTGCGCGGCGGGATGGTGACGTCTGCGGCGGTGGCATGCTGGTTGGCCGGTGTTATTGCGTGGAGGTTTATCAAATGGGCCCGTCACAAGAGTTGCTTGATGTTAATTTTTCTTGAGTGAGCAGAAAAACACTACCCAGGTGAAGGTTAAGACCCAGGAAGTTTGAAGCACGAGATATGTTGCGCCTCTTTTGAGCCTTGTCCTTCGAGATCAATTGACGTCGTAGATCAAAGGAACGCTATAATGGAAGTGCCACCTTTGCACCACAAACTCATGTTTCATGAGAGCCAGAACTCCGCAGAATTATTGTGGTATAAAAAAAACAACTCCAGGCAAAAACATAGTGGCATCAAAATTGGGGTGGAGTGCTGCAATAGTCTGCATGTTTGCTTGAGAAACTGTTTTGGAATATGCCCAACGTTATTAAGCCATTACCATATATCATGCACAGGAAATTGAGTCATGTCGAATTAGGAACCTGGAGGTCTCATACCAGACCGTAGCAGGTAGGTCGGCCACGCTTCTGTTTCCTCGTGCTTGACAGCCCACGTTGTGCCCAGTCGGAAATGCCCCGAACGTGAACAGGTAGGGTGGGGAGAGGTGGGTGGGCGGCAGGGGATTCTGTGCGTGCGGTCAGATCTGAGGAAGTCATCGGGAAAGATGGTGGAAGTTCTGGGTATGGTAAAGTCAAGGATAACTGGCTTGTGCGGAAAGGAGGGGGGTAAGTTCCGCGCTATGCTGTTTGACCGTTTGGATAAAAATGCTGCTGTAAAGTGATGAGCTGTAAACGTAGCGGAGCTTACATGTAAACGGTGGCGTAGCTTTATTCCGGTTTTAATGTCCTGTAAAGTGATGACGTTTAAACACAGTGTCGTAGCTTTATTCCGGTTTTATTGTCCTGCAAAGTGATAGCATGTAAACGCAGTGTTGTAGCGCTATTCCTGTTTCAATGTCCTGACAGTCAAACGTTATCTTTTCCAGAGGGACGGCTGCCCTAAAATCGTCAACTTGGGAAGCTCCAAGACCGACTTGTTTTATGAACGGAAGAAGTACGGCTTCAAGAAAAGATAATCACTTACAAATCGGTGTATCATGATCTGGATGGGTCGCCCATAATCATCTCTTTGTGCGCATTTGGCACGTGACAGTGTTTTGACATCGCCGTGCTGTGATGTCAATAAATGACAGACATGCACGGTATTTGCGATATGTCTTTTTGAGAACTTCGGTGATCAGCGAACAGTGACTATAACCCGAGCGGTGTGAAGCGAGGGTTGGTGTGTTCGTAATAAGGTAATGTAATTCATGGCATACGTCACTGGGTCAGTTCTTGGCGGCGAGTCGGGTCATGTGATGAAAAACAAGTGAAGGTGAAGCTGAACATCCGCCATTTATGGCATGGACAGGCATAAAATGCCAACGCTGCATCTCTTTGTGTCTCGAAGGGAATGTTCCACATGCTGAGATATTAAAGCAAGCATCATAAGTGATGAAATAGAATCACTTGCAACTATAAGTGTGCTTACGGCGAAAGGCTGCTCTATACAACATATAATGTCTGTAAATTGTGCTCACGAACGCCAAATTTGAACGATTCGACAAGTATACTGTCCCTGGCATTGCTCGCTGCATTGGCAACGAAGTGGCTGGATTGAATTACGTTGCCATGGCCCTATGGATGCCTTGGTGACCCTGAAATAGCCTCCCGGAAAATTTATGCACATCATCTTGAGCGCGTAGCTCAGAAGCTAGAAGTGTGTAGGTCTCGAGAAGGGCAGGCATGCGAACTGTACCGGGTGATGTTTTAGATGGCTATTCAGCTCAAAATCACATACAAATGTGCAACACTCCCTTTAATGTATTGGTGTATAAGACACCGGTGTATATGATAAAAACTTTGAAAAAACCGAGGGACTGGGAAGTACGACAAAGTATCTTGTCGACTTTGGAGGGACATATTCCACATGGGAAAGCATTGCGGCAAGTCTCAAATGCGGTGAAATAGGTTCACTTCAAAGTTTTGGCTTGCTTTTAAAAGTAAAAGACTACTCTTAACAACACAGTTTCGCTATGTAATAAATATGGTCTCGTATACGACAACGTTCGATTACGCCATAGAACGTCTTTACGTTGTCAGAGTCGCTGCCAGACTGCCCGCGTCATAATTGCCGCTGAAGCCGACGGGCTGACTCACTTGCAGCACTTCAACTTGCCGAAGGGTGGGGATGTATACCGTGCGCTATTGCTGAAACCGAATATCGTTATATCCGCGTGTTTTGGCCTTTATGATGGTGTTCTGTAGTTGTCGGTGGTTTTGCGCTTCTCATCTGCATTCTCACACTCGGTTGCGACGCTACTCTTACGTTATCCGATTCCCAGTCATAGTTTCGTTATAGCTAGCGTCACTCCCACATTTCTGTATTACGTAACACAAAATGCGGCTCGTCTTCAAAACTTGCACTCAATGCATTTAATCGGTTGCACACCAACCGATATCCGTGGATGCCGCGAACTGCTGACGCATGCCAGACACGAACCATTTGAATGGAATCATGTCATTTTTTAATTCAGTCGCGAACCGATTCATGTTTGTTTCGACCTTCAGCACTAAGTGGCCCTTGAGGTGATGGTATTCGCGTTACGTTCCTATGACGTCATGTATGTCTGGAAGCCCTTTGACCTTTAAATAGGCTGTGCAAAAAGTCGGCGGGAGCTAGCGTGCGTCAAACTAAGACGTAAAGAGAAGCTTCAAGAAGGACGTAGCTGTAAATTGCATCGAAAGATCTTCAAAATGGCTTTCTAAGCTCGAACCCCCGTACAAATGTGAAACACTCCCTTTAATTGGATTGTCAGGCGGACAAAAGAACCCGACACTCATCATCAGCGCTTTCACGAGCATATGTCAATCTGGTAGGTGGGGCGTGGTCTGGCAGAATACCCTCTGTAATCACTTTTCCTTTACCCGAGGTAGGGAAGCAACTGGTTGATGGGAAGCCATCTTCGCCAGACACGGTTCCGTAAGTTCCGTAGTAAGCCTCCTTTGGTGATGTCTGTAATGCGCCGAATCCGTCCATGCAAGCGCGCAGCCTGGATTTAGTAGCAAGAGGTCCCAGATTTTCAAAGGGACATCACTGACCGTCCGGGATTCCACCGAAATTTTCTGTCTGGTTTTGCCAATCGGTTGCGTGTGTGTGTCTGGTGGGGGGGGGGGGGGGAAGGGAGGGTAATAGCTTGGGGGACGAGGCGGCGAGTGGCATTGTTTGCTAGTCAAACTACCCTCGCTACCTGACATGTCATGTGATGTCATGTGATGTCATGTTTGACGTGAATTGACATGTCATGGTCCTGCCTCCTGCAGAGCCATGATAGCGCTGCTCTGGAATGGCAGGTCCGTCTTGAAGTCCTGCGCAATCTCGCGCACCAGGCGCTGGAGCGGCACCTCGCGAATGAGCAGCTCCGTGCTCTTCGGGCAGCGACGGATCTCGCGAAGAGCCACCGTGCCCGGACGGTAGCGGTGAGGCTTCTTGACGCCGCCGGTGGCCGGCGCGCTCTTGCGAGCTGCCTTAGTGGCCAGCTGCTTGTGCGGCGCCTTGCCAGCGGTGGACTTGCGTGCTGTCTGCTTTGTGTGCGCTAAGCGCTACCTCGAAATCGCGAATTAGCAAAAAAAAAGAAGAAACTTAACGGGGGAGTCGTCGCTACCGGTCGTCTCAGTATGATGAGGGGTGTTGGTGCCAGGGCGGGAGCAAAAATTCGGCACTACTTCTGAAAGGTTAACATTGACCTCATGGGCGTTGACTGAAAAGGAAAAATAGGATGGCTACCGCCCCCCCCCCCCCCCCCCTGTAACATGGAGAGCTCCGTTCCGACGTCCATGTGAGGTTAGTGCATATATACTGCTAATGATGAACTCAGCTGTGTTGCACGTAAGGCTCTTCGGCATTTGGTTGTAAAGGTCTCGCACGATTCAGTTAAAGTATTTAACGATATCACGGTGCGCTCTGAAACTCGGTGTAAAAACAGATAAAAGGAGTGGCCATGGGTAACCACTGTGCACCTCCCCTAGCCGTAGCCTCTATCTGCTGAGCTCTATTCTATGCTCTGCTATGCTATGACATGCTATGGCATTTGATGTAGTTAAATGCGTGGTCTAACACCAGAGCTGTGCTTACGTTGCATCGATGACATTTTCGGTATCTGGATCCGGGAGCTGAACCAACTGTTGAATTTGCTCGCAAACACAAATTACCGCCATCTGGACACCACGTTTACTCAGGAATGCACCGCTTAAAACGTGCCGATTCCATTGATTGACCCTTTTGTGATATTACCAGATGGAAGCCGAATCACGAGACTATTTCAAACCCATGGCTGCTCCCGTCGTGCATACTCATCATCATTCGGCACACCCCCATGTCCACTAAAAAAGGGTCCCTTCATCACAAATGCCGCGAGTGATGCGTGGAATGTGCATACACCTCCCATTGCTTCAATTAAGGATGCCCCTCCTCCCCTCTCCACCCATCCGCTTTTTACAACGCATTCGGGTTTGAGCCGCTTCTGCATGGCATGCAGAAGTCCCGCTGCGATGCAGTGTACCGCATCGCTGGTACAGACTGGACCCTGAATAGCGCATTGGAGGGGCCAGCCCTTTCCAAAATTATTTGTGTTACGCGAGGTTTTTCCATACCTTGTTAGTAAGGTCTGTTGATTTTTCTTGTTTCATTCTAGGCGGCATATTCATACTGGCCACCATTTACTCACGCGGGGGAATTTTCCATTCGCCATTGCTTAGGTTTCTTGATAGATGCCTTATTTTTCTTTTTACTCTCAGGTGGCATCTCTTATACTGGCCACCATTGTGGTACACGCGGTTTTCCATATCGTTGTTTCCCTCAATTTGACCTTTGCCGTCCGCCTAACTCGGAGAGAATGCTGGCATTTTTTGCAGTATTGTCATGGTCATCCGACGGGATTTTCGCCGACGCCAAACGGCGATCACGAGATTTCTGTTGCCCATCATGCATATAAGCAACAAGCGCCGTGACTGACTCAATAATTTAGATGAAGTTCCTGTACGGTTTTTAAAGTTACGTACTCGCACATGATGTTGTTAAATGCATAATATTTTGAATGCGCTGCGAATACTTATAAGCGAGGTTACAGGACCACTCCGTCGGAATAACAACGTTTAAGAACACATTAATTTAGTTGTAGCCCCGCCTATCCCTCTATCCCGAGGGGCGGCCACTGCAGGTCCACAAAAGTATAGAAATACCGACCGCACGGACTAATAATCAACCTCGCAACAGAAAAGCTCCTTGAGAGTAATTCGCCCACCGGCGATAATCATATTTGCTTGGATTTATTATGCATGCCATCGTTCATGGCAGCTGTTGACCAGTTGGCCCAGTGCATTCAGCGATAGGCAATTACCATCGACGGAGTTCCCTGCCATAATCCGACTAACTGAGGCGACCGCAAATGGTCTGAGAAACATTTTCTCATCGACATTACACGGGCTTTTACGAAACAAATGCTTTCGTCCTAACATGGGCAGCAAACGTCACTTTATTGGGACTCCGCAACTATCATTCATACATCCACATCGTCTCATACATGCTTGTCACCGGTCATATTAAAGGGAGCCGTTGAGTGTGGTCGCTACACACAGTCTGCGAAGGGTGTTTGTCATGATCAGACCCCTCGACTGAAAGCGGAACCTTGTAGTCATGCACCACGCACTCCTCGGAATTTGTTCCCGGTAAATAGCCGCCACCTGGTGCAAGGCTCACCGCGGCATCAACACGTGGCCCCTACCCTCTACCGCCACTGCACTATGCCGACATCACCCGTCGGCCAGCCGGAACTCCTCATCGGTTCACAATACCTCATCACTACCCGCGAGGATCCCTTACCTATGTGACGCGTAGGCCTACCTCCATCCTCACCCGCTAGGAGCCTTCAGTCAAGCATCTGTGACACAATTAGCCTTTCATGGTAAAAATTCAGTTGCACTCGTGAAAAACTCTCAGTCGTCCAGAAGCTGTGCGCAATATTGAGCTGTGCGAGATAGAGATGTGAGCATAATAAACGTAAAAGGCATGGACCTGACCCCGACACGTCCTGTGTCATGACGCATAATTCAGGCCGCACATTATTCATTGATCTTCTATTTTCCCACAGACTGACTATCGAAGCGCATAGAGAAATACCAGGCAGGGGTCGGCACGTCGTTTAAACAACACACATTAGCGACATATTTGTGTACTATGTGTACTCATTGCTGTGATATGATGCAAGGGCGAAAGGAGTGCACAACACACGACAGCTCAGAAATAGTGCGCAAGTGCGCAAGCCCAATCACAGGCATAGGAACGTTTCAAAAAGTGGGGGCCAAGCTCATCGCATGCTTCAGGATTTTTTCTGGAAAGCAATCCCGATGACCGGGGAGGGGAAGGAGTAGGGATGGAGGTGGTTATCGCTCTTTATTTAAATATCATGGCCGCTATGCTAGATGTGCATCCAGAGCTGTTTATCACTGGTGCGCAATCTTGCCTATTCAACTCATAAGGCTATCCAGCTTCCCAAGACTATTAGTCTATTTCAACATTTTCTTTCCTGGGGACGCAAAATTCCGCTAGCGGTTAGGCACTTTGGGCTATTGAGGAGGCATCTGCCTCCACAGGGTAGATGCCAAAATAAGGTATGGACATAGGCTAGTGAGAATTTTGAGAGTGAATCGATAGCTCACAGTGCATCAGACTTTTCATGCGCCTTGATTTCGCTAGCTGCTTTTCAAGAGATAAGGCTTGTTGCAGCATTTTAGGCGGAGACCAATCGGAAGCTTGAAACTGCCAAAAACACCGTCACAAAACCATCATACTGGAGATTCTCCTCTTACAACCAAGCCACAGAATGAAGGTTCTTCTGTCATATATTCCTTATCTGAGCCCCGCTCCCGTCCGCTATCGATGGCCACTGCCCAGGCCCGGCTCTCTCCCGCATGACTGACTGCGAACTGATCGTATGGCTGCTTTGTGGCGTATTTCTGGATCAGCATTACCACTAATTGGTGTGTAAAACATGCTGGACACCTGCAACAGTACCTTTTCCGAATTATTTTTCCTTACACCTCACCACAGAAAAAGCCTCCGTGAAGCTGCCTGCCTTAGGTATGAACTGGCCCAACGGACATTAATTGCCCATCATTCAATGTAGACGACTTGATCTGCTTTTGTGTGTAGGCGAGGACGCAGCCAGAGCCTAGCTAAGGGGAGCACAAGGTTGACAAAAGCCCTTCTTATGGTGGCCTCCGCAAAAAATCCCCGGATATAGCTGACTTGCTAACAAGGGATACGGTTTTCTTCGTTCCATTGTTATTTTTACCTTCCAACCAAAACATAAACCAGAAGCTGCCGTGAGATCAATTCTGATTGCATTTTGAAGTCAATAAACTGCAGAAATCAGGTGTTCAACGGGCGCATGCAATAAATCACCGGTGCCGTTAATGTAAAATGGTTTAGGGGGCTTTTTATAAACCGATATTCAGCAGTGTTGTCAGAATGTTTCATCTGGATTCCACAGACATGAAGGACATCGCGAAGGTCGATTGTGTATAAACATGTTTGATCGAAATTTTAAGATGAAAATTTGGTTGTAGATCGAGTGGTCAACAATGTGCACTAACACGCCCAAGTCGTGTTTGTCTGCAAGCGTTTAATATTCAGTCAGAATCGATTAGTGATACAATTTATGTAACGTGATTTTTAACACGCGCGCTCGCGAATCTTCGCAACAAAAACCTCGACACCAGGCGTTGCAGTCTCCATAATCTGCGGAGCGTTAGTCCAGCGGATCACTTTTCGCCGTGGTCCACCGGTGGACGAAAATGATGACACCCCTGAAAGAAACACCTTTGAACACTTAAATCGATTAGTAATACAACTGTGTGACGTAATTTTAAGCATGCGCACTCACAAGTCTTAGTAACAAAAACCTCGATGTCAGGCGTTGCAGTCTCCGTGGGTCGCGCGGTGTTGGCCCAGCAGCTAATATTGAGTCGTGGCCAACGGGCTAACAAAAATTAAATAATTACCCTTGAATGCTTCAGGACATCATATCTTACATTAAGAAAGCAGGCTGGGGACATATTTCACGTGTGCGATTTTTAGACTGATGATAACAGCGGATTGGCCCTTAAAGCACCGCGGGATGGTGCGGGAATCTGGTGATTGAACTGGAAGAGCAAAGGTAGAATCTCCATTTTTCGTGTTTTTGCACTTATCAATCTGTCCAGAAGACAGACACAGCTTCCCCCCTCCCCCCCCCCCCCGTCTGGTGGCAACACGGCACCCCTCCCCCCCCCCCCCCGCTCCCCCATCTGGTGGCACTTGCAGTGGCCGACGCTGTACGGTTTTATAAAAGCTGCAACTCAAGCCATCGCTGTCCTTGCTCTCAAGGCTGCGGGCGGACATGTTCAAAACCTTTGATGTAATTCTTTCACTAATCCATCCTGGAAAATGAACGTTCTCAATCAACTATGGGATGATTCCGTTGTTTTTTTTAAAATTCATTTCCACCCACTCTATTCAACAATAATGATAACTCTGCTCACCAATAACGAGACCCCTTTTTCCTTCCGGGCAAGGGGCCCCTTAAGTACAACGCCAGGGACACATTACCGGTTCCGTTTAAGGGCTGAAGGGCCACTCCGTCCCATCACCAAGTGTGTTCTGGCTGTCATTCTGGCGACACGGGACGGGATCTTCTGGTCGATCCGGAGGCCATGAGAAGGATATATTATATTCACATTGTTCCCCTCTCTGCTGGCATGGGAGACCTCCTGACCCGCGCAGTTGGCCCCGGATCAGCATAGGAACCCTCATTGACGCAACAACATGCCTGATTACCGCAGGTGATGAAATAATTGTCACAAAGACTACAGCTCCATGCTTTTTTCTGTGTTCTTCAGAGATATTGATGATTCCTTGAACGTAGATTGTCGATAGAAGGGGGGCCCAAATTTGCATTAACATAGCTGATCCATGTTCGTCTTGAAATGTTCAAGATTCAGTCAGAATTAACCACTGATATACAAAACTATGTAATATGGTTTTGAACATGCGCGATCGCAAGTCACAGCAACAACAGCCTCGACGCCCGCCGTCGCAGTCTCCATAGGCCGCACGACGTCGGCCTGTGGCTATGACACGAAGCGATGGCCAATAAGCAAACGGAGAAGATGACGCATCTTGCGGATGATGGGTGGCACTCTAGGCAAATCGGCATATGTGTTTAATGAAGTACAAATGTACGCTAAATGCAACCTTAGTCTGAAGAGTGGCGGGGGGGGGGCAGTTGACACTGGTGGTCCCCCAGCTTGGAAAGTGGGGGGGGGGCATAGCCCCCTGTCCCGCCTCCCTCTTCCCCCCCCCCCCCCCCCCTGTTCCTACACCCATGAGCTCAATATCCCCTGCAAAACTTTTCTTTCTTTCATAAAACGCAAGGTCATAAAACACGGGGCCTAAGATCTCAAGGAATCGCCGAAGGGTCGGCGATTCCCCCGCCGGGCTTACTACATTGGGCAGGGGTGTGGGCGCCGAGCGTCCGGCCGTCGGCGCACTAGGTCGATGCGGTCTCCCATCATCACGTCCGTCTCACTGTCCCTCCGGCAGCCGGCTGCTCTTGTTACGGTATTGTCTGGACGTGGCCATGTATTGTTTGAACGTGCCCCTGCTCCGGCGACCTCAGTGTTTTTTAACGGGCCGCCCCCCCCCCCCCCCCCCCCCCATCCCTATTGATCGTCCTGGCGTGTATGTCCGGAGCGAGCGCTGGGGCCAAACGAAACAAACAAAAACCGTACTCGCACGTTGAAAAACAACATGTAACCCACAACGGACAGATACGCCGCGCGCCACACTCGCAGCTGTGTGCAATTTTAGGTTGATTCTATGGCCGACGTTGCACGGCAAAAAACGCCAAAGCTGAGTGACTTGTCGCAGAGTTCCCAGCTGCAGTTCACGAGCCCCACCCTGTCGGCACCCCACCAAACATGCCTACTGTGAATTTTGGTGACTGTTTCTCTGTGTTTTCAGATTGGACATATCATTAAACTCTGCTAAATTTCTTGGTGCCATGACGTTAAAGTAGGCTGCATCTTCTCCAAATGAGTGATACATGCGCAGTTTTTCGCTATCATGAAGCCTGTCATCTAAACATAGTTAAACGCAAGCGTTTATTACCTGCTCAATGAGATTTCGCTGGTGATCTCCGAGATCACCGGCGAAAAATTAAATGACAGCAATAATCTCCATTCAATTCTGTACATAAACCTGGATTCCAAAAATTAAATGACAGCAATAATCTCCATTCAATTCTGTACGTAAACCCGGATGGGGACTCATGAAATATCCCGCAGTATTTGTGGAAAATTGACTGTAACAAACACTGCCGCGAATTTCGGTGCCCCGTAATGCTCGTAAGATACAAGAAGATATTATTTGACTCCATTTTGACCGAACCGAAAATCACAAAAATCAGAAACGACTGCCTCATTTCGGAAGATGAATAACTGTAGAACATTAACCCGAATGGGTTTTTGGGATATCCCAAATGGTTCGGCAACAATATGTGTCTTATCACGATTATTCCCTTCCCCCCCCCCCCCCCCTATGGCGCGCGGCACAGCATACCACCGCAGGGGGTCGGCCCGCGCGTCCGATGAGCGCGACGGTCGCTAACGCGTTTTCCTTGCACGTTTGCGTCTCGGGTGATCTGAACGCCTCTGCGACCACGAGAAATGGAATGCTTCTTGCTGCGCTGTGCACAACCTTTTATGTGAATAAACGCCTAAAACGACATGCAACTGCACGGATCATCGTAGCTTGAATGTTTTTATCTCTGCCCCCGCTGACCGGTGATTTGGATTGTGATCGTAATTGACAAAAACTGGTGGCATTTAGCTCACTGGTGCATGTTTCCATCAAGCTAGTGATATCGTAGGGAAGACAAACTAGTGACGCTTGTCAAGTTGGCACCACGTTAACATTCAGATTCAGGTCCCTATTCGTCATTCAGCGGGCCCCTCAAATTAGCCTGAAACCTGGTCCACAGATGCAGTTTAATCTCCTGAGCACGGTGAGCACAAAATCTCGGACCGATACGCCCTAATACCGGAGATATATAAATATGAAAGATCACAATAAAAAGGCGGACTCCAACGATATCTAAGCTCCACGTGCTGGTAGATGCTGACCTCCTGGTAACGATCAACACAAAATATCGGACCGGTACGCCATATTACCGGAGATATCGTAATAAGTCGCGTGGGGTCCTTCAATCCTTTCCAAAATCCGTGTGTTGGTACATATTAACCTTCTGTTACGATACACACAAAATTTTGAACCGGTACGCTGTATCAAAAAAACCATAAATTTTCAAATGCCAAGGCTGCTATGGTATGGTTGATTGGACCTGCCCGGACGACGAAGATTCGACGTGACGTCTAGAAGAATAGACCCTCTTTAGTGCGCTGTGAAGTGCAAATATTCTCTTAATAGCTAATCAGATATTGCAGTATTTCATCGTCATCTTACATGTTCTAGAACCTGATAAGTCTGCGCTTTTGAGACAACTGCGCCAAAAATTTTGGTAGTGTATACGAATTCGAGTGAGTGACGCTGGGCCTTATACATTTAGCCGGTTTTGGCAGGGGCGCGACGTGCCTGTGTTTACTGAAGGTTCGTGGCAAGAGCATCGTCTCCAAGCGGGCTGTGGTGTCCAGTGCGAGTATGCAGTAGCTCTGCCGTCCAAAGGTAAAACCCCATATGTTAATTTCTGGTCATTTTGCGTTTTTATGTTACCTGATTTGTCTTATGCGAGATTCAGATGCTTAAACCAAAAGTTGCACAAGCGTTTAGCTAAAAGAATTGGCTAAGAGCTTGTGAAAATTTGAACTAATGGTTTTGATAACCAAATTCAGCATGAGAAGACAAATCAGCTGACATAAAAAACGCAAACCGACCAAAAATTGACATACAGGATTTTACCTTTGAATGGCAGAGCTGGTCTCTGTTTTTCATTGCTAACTGGTCTATTGTTCACGGTTTGATGTCTGGCATTCCTGTCTCAACAGGCTTTGCATAAGCTTATGTTTCTTCTTTTAGCACCCAATATCAGTGTTTAATTGGTGAACATACTTTAACTTCCCACTTGGCAGATAGGTACACTGTATGAAAATGACTTGTGATGCTCTCCAGTGTTATCAAAGACAGGGTACAGCAGGCTGTATATCTTATGTGGTTTGTTTCATGCTGCCCAAAAATGTTGCTTAGTCTACAGAATGGTTACTTATTGGAAGGAACATTTCAGACAGTGTCTGGCTGTGGTTTGTCAGTGTAACCCCTAAAGATGACATGAAATGTCAATTTTGATATTTAGCTTTGTTAGCAATTTTAAGTGGTTGACAGCAGTTTTAAGTACTTGGAGGGCCAGTAATACGACCTTTGTTCACATTTTGGATCAAGCTATTTATGGGCTTATGGTTAATGACATGGACAGAGCTGAACTGTTGATGACTAAACCAACTGGAATAATGTTCTATTACACTCATTTTGTCTGTACCTGCATTTATGACAGTCAGTCCAGAACGGAAGATTTGAATTAAACCGTTGTCATCTTGAGGGCAACTCTAGTTATTCTATACTTCACTCAAAACAACTACAAGTCTGCTCACATTGTCATGCAATAAGCAACCAATCATCATTCTCAGTACATGCTTATGTCCCATTCCATGGCTATGCAGTGGCTCATGATGCCTCTACCCATGCCAGGCTGGCTGAAGGCTGGTAGTGTATGTCATGTGACCCCTTCTCCCCCATGCCCCTCCCCCCCACACACACACATACTTATGTCCCATTCCATGGCTATTCAGTGACTCATGATGCCTGTGCCCATGCCAGGCTGGCTTAAGGCTGGTATTGTATGTCATGTGACCCCATCTCCCCTCATGCCCCCCCCCCCCTCCCTGCCTGAGGGTTGTGGGCGCCTCCGGCAGGGACCTCATCCTGTAACACAGTGTGCCACCATGAACTTGGAGCTGCTGGAGTCGTTCGGCCAGAACTACCCGGAGGAGTTTGACGGCACACTCGACTGCATCTCTCGCGCCGTCACGTGCACCTTCAACCGCAAGGGCACGCTGCTAGCCGTGGGCTGCAACGATGGCCGCGTCGTCATCTGGGACTTCCTGACGCGCGGCATCGCCAAGATCATCTCGGCGCACGTGCACCCGGTGTGCTCAGTCAGCTGGTCTCGCGACGGCGGTCGGCTGGTCAGCGCCTGCACCGACAACACCGTGTCCGTGTGGGACGTGCTGTCCGGAGAGTGCGAGCAGCGCTACCGCTTCCCTTCGCCCATACTGAAGGTGCGCGCGCCGGCAGGGGAGCGCCGGGGGGGGGGGGGGGGGAGGGGAGCCGGCGTGGCCTGCTGCTGCCTGCCGTGCTGAGGCTCGTTTTCTGTTTTGTCCATTGCGGGATCGGGGTGCAGGACCGAGCTGAAAGTCGCCACTGCGTGCCGCGTGCGGTGTCTGTCGGCTGTTTTGCCTGCCGCCCGCCGTGTGTCGGCCGCTGCTCTGCACTCGCCCGCGACGTAATGTTCACCTCACGACGTCACGCCGCCCGCGCCGCGCCGCGTCCGCCGTCGCCTTCCCCTGTGACCCGCCCCTCCACTGCCGGTCGTCAGGTGCAGTTCTGCCTTCTTCGTGCGGTTCGCCTTCCTCCTGTGACCCGCCCCTCCACTGCCGGTCGCCAGGTGCAGTTCTGCCTTCTTCGTGCGGTTCGCCTTTCTCCTGTGACCCGCCCTTCCACTGCCGGTCGCCAGGTGCAGTTCTGCCTTCTTCGTGCGGTTCGCCTTCCCCCTCTGACCCGCCCCTCCACTGCCGGTCGCCAGGTCCAGTTCTGCCCGCGCGGCCGGCGCGCCATCCTGGTGTGTCCGCTGAAGCACGCGCCGGTCGTCGTCACCATCGACGAGGGCCACAAGGTGCTGCCCGTCGATGACGACGGCGACCTCAACATCATCGCCACGTACGACCGCCGCGGCCGCTACATCTACACCGGCAACGCCAAGGGCCGCGTGCTGGTCATGAACGCCTCGGACTTCAAGGTGGGGCGGTGCGCGGGTGATCGGCGGCGCGTGGCTTTGGCTGCAGGGGTGACTAGGGGCTTTGCACCCCCGCGGGGTGCGAAGCTCTTTTTCCGGGGCAGGCGCGAACGTCGAGGTCTCTTGATGGTCAGCTGAGTCGCAGTTCATGCATTACATAGCGGGCACATGAGCGCGCAGGCACTGCTGGAACGCCTATGACGCGGCGGACCGTGCACAACCTTCGCCCAGGTTCTCCGTTTTCATAACGCGGAGTAACAGAGAGGAGCGGGGGGGGGGGGGGCGATACAACCCTTCCTGTGGTGTTTCCAAAGTAATGAAGATAGAGCTTAGCGAAAAGCACCAGTGGATTTGTCTCAATGGTATCTCGTCTTGCCGCATCTACTTTTGTATGTTAGGTCAAGACTTGGCCCCATTACGACTTGTGAAAGGTGGAATTTTCCAGATAATCGCTCTTACAACTTTGCAACATCTTGCCTTCCAGGCCATGCTTGGTGATGACATGAAACTGAAGCGGACGTTCCTTGTGCAAGTTTCAATAACGGGTATATTTTTAGATGTTTTGAGCATACATTTATGGAATATGGTTCCTTTAATGTAACAATGTCGGCCCGCCGCGCGTTCCGCGGCATCACGGGTTGCCGCCCGCCCGTCCGCCCGCGTAGGCCGTACATCGCCGGGTGGTGTCCCTCAAAAACTGCCGCTGCGCGTAACCCATAAAACTGGGAGCACGGTTTTTGTGGTGTCAAAACACGCGCAATGGATCCCTTTAGGCTACTGATAATTTGGGCGCGATTGCATGACACGCCGCGGAGGTATCCTCAGAAAACCTTAGGAAATGCATTCCCCTATCGGGGTGAGGGTTAAAGAAGCGTGGTTTACTCGTCATCACATTCCACATACGTGGGAGCCGTGGGCCGCGATTCGCAATAGGACGAGCGTTAAAGCGACAGCAGGCAGAACCTACTGAGTTAGACGGGAGTTTGCCGCGCCAGCAGCGACCAGGGATCACATCCAGACCACATCGCGTGTGACCAGACCAGACCACATCGTGTGTGACCAGACCAGACCACGTCGCGTGCGACCAGACCAGACCAAGTCATCTGTGACCAGACCAGACCACATCGCGCGTGACCAGACCGGACCACATCGCGTGTGACCAGACCAGACCGAATCGCGTGTGACCAGACCAGACCACATCGCGTGTGACCAGACCAGACCAAGTCGTCTGTGACCAGACCAGAGCACATCGCCTATGACCAGACCAGAGCGCATCGCGTGTGCCTAGACCAGACCACATCGCGCGTGGTCAGACCAGACCACATCGCGCGTGGCCAGACCAGACCACATTGCGTGTAACCAGACAAGACCACATTGCGTGTGACCAGACCAGACCACATCGCGTGTGACCAGACCAGACCACATCGTGTGTGACCAGACCAGACCACATCGCGCGTGACCAGACCACACGTGCCCGAAGCAGGGACGCACTACGCGTCTGACCTGGTGACCTGGTGACTTGGAGGTTTGCATTCCCGTCGGTGGCGATTCGGCGCACACCCAGCCTCTTGGTGACCTCAGCTGGTGAAACCCGACCGGTGATGGGCCCGGGACGACGCCGTCGATGGCCCACCGACCGGCCACCCGTGACCGCCAGGTGGTGGCTTCGTTTCGGGTGACGTCCGGCGCGTCCAACACGACGGCGCTGAAGACGATCGAGTACGCCCGTCGCGGCGAGTGCTTCCTCATCAACTCCGTCGACCGCATCATCCGGGTGTACGATGCCAAGCGTGTGCTGGCGGCCGGCGTGGACGGCGAGCCGGAGCCGGCCCAAAAGCTGCAGGACCAGGTGAGGACCGGATGAGGGTTGGGTGAGGACCGGGCGAGGGCCGGGGCAAGACCAGGTGAGGACCGGGTCAGGGTCGGCCGCCAGGGGGTGTCGGAGTGCTGGGAGCGGGTGACAGGTGTCGGCTGATGGTGACGAGGACGGGGAACGCCGTGTCGGGCTCAAATTCACGTGAGGGGAGGTTGAGCTGTTGGGTGGATCACGTCCTCAGAGAAAACGTGCTAAAGCGTAAATGACGCTATCAGTGAAGTAAGTTATCAGTTGCTCAAATTATGATCATACTATTTTGGTTTTGGTTTTGATAGAAGGTGCAGGCTGTCCGTTCCCGATGAGCCCATTAACCAGGTTCTCATAAAAGCAGGTTATGAGTCGGATATATTTTTTTCGTATTTATGCGTCAGAGGTGTCTGCGTTTGATCGCACCTGTTATCATACCCAATGCAAAATGCCCCTGTAGAACTTTTCTCTTCGCCCCCCCCCCCTCCCCCACCCCCACCTTCACCCCCACCCCACCCCACCCCCTCGCCCTCCTTCATGTCGTTGTGGAGAGAGTCCCTGCAGCTGCCGCGCCGCCGCTGGGCGCCCCTCCCTTTCGCCGCTGCCGAGAGTCCCTGCAGCTACCGTGATGTCGCTGGGCGCCCCTCCCTTTTGCCGCTGCGGAGGGAGTCCCTGCAGCTGCCGCGCCGCCGCTGGGCGCCCCTTCCTTTTGCCGCTGCGGAGGGAGTCCCTGCAGCTGCCGTGCCGCCGCCGCCAGGTGAACAAGACCATGTGGAAGAAGTGCTGCTTCTCGGGCGACGGCGAGTACGTGTGCGCCGGCTCAGCGCGCCAGCACGACCTCTACATCTGGGAGCGCTCCGTCGGCACGCTGGTCAAGATCCTGCAGGGCACCAAGGGCGAGCAGCTGCTGGACGTGGTGTGGCACCCGGTGCGGCCCATCGTGACGTCCATCTCGCTGGGCGTCGTCTCCGTATGGGCGCAGAACCAGGTCAGTGGCTGCGGTGCCGGGGTCGGGGCGAGGGGCACGCGCGGGGGCGCGGGGTCGTGGCGGCCAGAGCACGTGTGTTGTAGCAGGGCGAGGGTGGGGTGACGGGTCGCGACTAGAGAGAGCTAGAGAGTTACGGGGCGGGGGTAGGTTAGGTTGAGGTCTCGGGTGTAGCGACAAGTTACTGAGACGGGTACAGGCAATAGACGCACGGCTATGTCAGACCAGGTTACGGAGCAGTGTCGGCGGGGGTGCAGGTTCACCAAATTCAGTGGGGGGAGGGGGGGGGAGTCGGAGCGGCGAAAAATGACAGCCTACCCCAGAAATGCACCAACAAACTGGCTTCTCCGAAGATTTGCGCCTGATTTCTTTTCAAACTTGGGGGGGGGGAGGTGCTTGAGCTTCCGAACTGAACAGGAAACTACGTCGTGGAGAGTCAGGTGGAGCCGGACCTTGAGGCAGTGTCTCGTCAGAGGGCGCGGTTCACACGCCCAGAGCACTGGTGCCGTGCTAACTCAAGACTACGCCGACCGGGCCCTGCCGCCGCGCGGGCACGAGGCGGCCGTCTGCCCCCCAGTCTCGGGATACATCTCGGGCTCCCGGTTCCACCGGCGCGTGACCCGTGCTCCCTGCGCCCACTGACCCCCCCCCCCCTTCCCCCCTCCCCCTCCCCTCTCCCATGCTGCCCCCGCCGCCGCCAGGTGGAGAACTGGTCGGCGTTCGCACCCGACTTCAAGGAGCTTGACGAGAACGTCGAGTACGAGGAGCGCGAGTCCGAGTTTGACCTGAGCGACGAGGACCGCGCCGTGGAGCTGCACCCGGCGCGCCACGACGAGGTGGGCGAGGTGGACGTGTCCACCGTGGAGCCGATCCAGGCGCTGCGCTCCAGCGACGAGGAGGGCGACGGCGTCGGCGACCTGGATTACCTGCCGATCGCGCCAGAGGTGGGTGGGCGGCGGGATTGTGGAGGGCGCGGTAGGAAGTGGAGAGAGAGAGGGAGTGTGGAGACGGTAGAGAGGGAGTGGAGAGGGGCGGGGGTCTGGGGCGGGGTGGGGACAGAGGGGCGTCGTCGGCGAGGCTAGGTCGGGGTGTGGTGGCGGGGCTGACAGTGGGGTGTCTGTTCGTATGTCACGAGATAAGGTTTTATCGGAGCTGCGACTGGATGCAGAATTGGTTGTGTAGTTCTGGAGATGGGCCGGTTTAAGAGGAAAGGTGGCGTCGAAAATACGAATTGGGTGGCGGCTAATGTTCTTCAAAAGTTAATACAAGCACTGCATTAAGCAGCCTTACGGAGTTCATGCAGGTGTTCTACTGTACGAGGCCCATAGGGTTTGGATCGACTTGAATTTGTGTTAACAGTATTTAGGAAAGACGTAACGTTTTCCATGTCCCCGGCAGTGCCACGCACGCCAACCTGCTTGCACTAATCAGCACACAAACGCCCCCACGTATATACACTACTTCTTGCGTCTCCCTATCTCTCGCGGGCAAGTTCGCGCCTGCCCCTCACGTGCCTCCCCCTGGACCGTCAGGTGGAGGAGCCCGAGGAGGGCTGGCCGCACGACGCGGCGCCCGAGCAGCAGGAGAACCGCCGCGACAGCCGCGACAGCCCCAAGAAGAAGCGCGCGCGCGTGTACGACGTGACGCTGGCCGACGCGCCCAACGACGAAGTTCACCCGATGCTCAGCAGCCGGCCGGTGAAGGAGAAGCCCGCCAAGAAGCCCGGCAGGCAGAAGACGGACGCCAAGCGCAAGTAGCGCAGCCGGCGGGCGAGTCCATTGTGGACGCGGAGGGACGGTGGACGAGTTCATTATTGGCGTTGAGAGACGGCGAGTCCATTTGCGCTGTGAGGGGCGGCGATTCCATGTGTGGCGCGGAGCGTCGGCGGTGCGGTATGTGCCGTGGGGGCGGGGGGCTAGTCTACCTGCGTCATGGGGCTGTGACTGCCTCATGCAGACAGCGCCGGCGTCAGCGGCGACCCTGCGCAGCTGCCGGGACCTGCGATTGGCGTCGCCATGGCAACGCACGTAGTGCATCGCCGTCAAGTCCGGAACCGCTGCAAATGGCGAACAGAGGACTTGTGTGACATTGTCCGTCTGTTCCACTGTTATGAAGCGGAGCGCTGGCAGTGGTGGGTGCTGAGCAGTGGTGGGTGCTCCCGCCGGCCGGGAGCCTCAGCGCCGTGCTGCGCGTAGGAAAAGTCGCTGTGGCGTATGTGTCTCTAACGGCCGCCTGGAAATCCGGCAACAGCCGGCGCACTCTGTCGCCCTGTTCATTGTAACATAATACATTCATTCACCAGTGTCTGTCGCGGAGTGTGGACCGGTGACGGTTCGGATGACCGATGGCAGGGCCTGCGAGGTTTCACCGACAGGGAATGTCAGCGATTCCGTCGGGCTGCGTTTCTCAGTCGGTCAGTCAGATCGGGCCCGGTGTATTTGGCATGGGGGATATGACCACAGTGCCGATTCCCAACCTTCCGTCCTGATCAGCGACTGGCGAGGGAAACTGCACGGGGTGCAGACACCGGCTGTGCTGTTAGAACGGGGTGCTGCTCTCCGGCCGTGTCGAAATTGACACCATCTCGTCGCATCGCCCTTCGGGTGTTCATGTGCCTTGCAGTGACATAATTTTTACTGGTTGGGCGATCCTCCAGACCCCACCGTAGGCAGCGGCAAGGCGCGTGCTATGATTGTCACGTTACCAGGCCAGGCAGTACAGGCTTCGCGAGGGCCAGGGTGGTAGTTTCCTTCTCAGTTGTGGGGGAGCTCCAGACCGCCCCAACTTTGGAAAAAATGGGCCAAATCCGGGGAGAAACCCGTTTTGCCGGCGTGTGGTGGAGGAAGTTCAGTTAATTTCTCGTGGCGCATTGCCCCCCACCAACTAGCCCATATTGAATTTCGCGATACTAGGCGCTTGACCCCAGATTTCGGCCAGCATGCCATGGAAAATCTGTGGGCTGCGGACTCAATCGCCTTGGGCTGTCTGCGATGCAGCCGGGTGTGACGTCACGCGCTGTCCCTGGCGCAGCGAAGCGTATTGTGGCGCAGTTTGTGTTAACTTCTGTTTTGCAAAGCTGAAACGCCCACAGCGATTAAGAAGAGGACGCTTGGGTGGGAGCGGGGGGAGAACATCTGTGTAAGTACCTAGGTAATGTTTTACCCGGCTAGTGAAACTCAAAGGTTCTTTGATGGCCTTAGTGCGAGAGAGATGAAGTCTGCCGGAGTATACGCGTGAGACAGCCCAATTTCTGAAAGCATAGGTTCCGTGTACTGAAATCGGTGCCCACCATGCACCAAGCGAAGGGATCTGGGATTTTGAAACTGTTTTGTACGTGCGCCGAAATTATTGCCACAATGCCCCTGCTTTGTGTGGTGCAACATGCATTTTTTGCAGTTTTGGCTTGAGGGTGGAGTTCTTATCTAAAGGGGCCAAGTCATGTCAGTTATTGCTGGGGCATCAGGCCATGCAGTGCTATCAAAGTCTGCAAAAAATCTAGCTCCTGCACCAGACTCCCATGTGTCTTCAGTGCACTGAACCTCACCCATGTGTGGGCCAAACCCATGTCGGGTCAAATTGTACTGAATTCTCAACTTTACATGAAGATATAAGTTTTGAGTATCTTTGCCTGACATTATCGTTACAACATTACAATTTATTCAACCATGGGCTATCTATGTGCTGAACTTGGTGGTGGTGACCTGGTGTCAAACTCTAGGTGCTTAGATAACAAGTGCATGCTGTGCTGATACTGTTGCTGGGCTGGCCTATGCTTCACTGTCTGATATTTACTCACAACGAACCTAGTTGTAAGGGCATGCATTACACCTCCTGTGTGAACAATCAGGAAACTACAACCACTGTCTACTACAACTACTACAATCACAACTACAACTACTACAATCACAAACTACAGCCACTTCATATACTGCCTGCATCAGTGAACAATTTCTGCAAAGCTCATGTTTGCATTGCTTGATAGTTTGTTCTCACCATTTAAGTACACTCACATTCACTTTAATTTGGTTCTCTCGGCACAAAGGTAGTGGCCTGGTAGCAGGGCAGCTTATATGCTATGCATGCAGGATGGGCTGTACCAGAGGGTGGGGTAGAAGAGATTCAAATCAGGCACAAAGATATTTTGAAAGCAAATATGCATAGAGAAGTCAAAATATGTTGATTCCATAAAATACCTATATATTAACCCTCGACAAGGCAAGCATTCCAACATCTTATAATGTTGTATGCTTCACTTTAGGCAACTGTTTCAATGTTGCCATTATTAAAGCATGACTAGATGATCCCTCATGGTATGCAGGTCAAAGCATTGCACAGTCATAATGGTCAGAAGAAAAATGGAAAGAGCATTACCAATTGCACAACTTTTGTGAAGTAAAACTTGAAAAGCAAGTTTTGGTGGACATAGTTCCTTTAAAATCATTTCAATCTGATGATTATTTTGTTTTCTGCTCTTGGTCTATGGTGTAGGCAAGGTACATGTCAGGCTCATATGTCACCAGATATTTATACACCTGTCTGGTGCACAATGTCCCTTAAGACTTATTTGAATTTTGAACTTCTTGTACAGCATGGCATGAAGCAGAAACTTGTCTATAACATTTTTAGATTTGCTGTTTACTGACCAGGTGTTATTGCCCCAGGTCTGAGTTATTTCAACACTGCAGCTGTTTTTCTATGTTTGTTTAAAATGTTTGCTGCTGTTTCAGGGAAATGACACAACACACCTAAGCTCACCAGTTGCCTGCAGCACCCTGCTGTGACCACAACCCTCAACCCAGCCCCGCCCCTGCCCCCGCCCCTCACACATCCGCCCCTCCCGCGCGCCAGCCATGCCTCTGTTCTTTCCGTTGGGCTCGGCCACGGCGCTGGAGCCGGGCGTCAAGTCAACGCTGCTGTTCCTCTGGCACCTGGCCTGGAAGTGCCGCATGCGGCTGCCCGTGCTGCTCACCGTCACGCTGCTCGTTATGGACGCCAGGTGAGAGCTTGTGTACAGTGTGCTTCGAGGCCGAATGCTGTATGTTTCAAATGTAAGCTAGTTAGTTGTCCATTTTTCGTGTGAAGTCTGTCGGCGCTGCTTCGCGCGAAGTACTTCGTGCGCGGCGCTACTTCGAGCGCGGGCTGTACACAGTTGGTTAAGGTCGTGTTTAGATTTTGCATAACTGTGAGCGAGATGTTAACGGTCGCTCAGTCATCTGGCCGACGCCTCACTGAGCGACCAACCGACCGGCAGCGAGCCGCGAAGCGATTCTCACGAGCAAAAAGTGCGCTGTCGAAATCGTTGTGTGTTTATATAGATTAAAGCCGAACCCGAGAGTTTATGACGTTTGTGGCAGGTGAGTCGTTCCACTGATCTGTTATTTAACTTCAGCGTATTCAGCATGACTCATCACTTGTCACGGCATCACGCCCGTGACGCCGAGCCCGTGACGCTGAGTCCGTGACGCTGAGGCCGTGACCCCGTGACGCTGAGCCCGTGACGCCGAGTCCGTGACGCTGAGCCCGTGACGCTGAGTCCGTGACGCTGAGCCCGTGACGTTGAGCCCGTGACGCTGAGCCCGTGACGCCGAGTCCGTGACGTTGAGTCCGTGACGCCGAGTCCGTGACGCCGAGTGCGTGACGCTCACGTTATGCGCAGGATGCGTATTGAGATCAACATGGACGTGGACGAGGTGGAGGACGGTCCCCTGGTGGACGACCTCTCCGAGGAGGAGGAGGAAGAGGAGGACCTGACCCTCGGCGACGACGAGGAGGACGAGGAGGAGGACTCGGACGAGGCCCTGTGGCCGCTCGAGTCGGACGAGGAGCTGCGGTGACCTGTCCGGCCGGCGGCCGCGCCCCTCCGCCGCCCCGTCCGTTCAGCGTGGGTCCGCGGGACCGCGGGACCCCGTGCCACGCTGACGGCGGCGAGGGCCGCGTCGGGATGCTGAGGCCGGGACGCGAGCGGCGGCGGTGATGATCTGACGTCATGCGGTCGTGATCTGACGTCACGCGGTGATAATCGGACGTGATTGGGTGATAGGCGGGCGTGAGCGGTCACTGCGCCTTCGCCCCTGGCGGGACATCCTCCGCCGCCGTGAAGGTCTGACGCAGGGTGGCCCGCGGCGGCTGCCCGGCGACGACGTGAGCCGTGCTGCCGTTTAACGATCGACGCTGTTCTCAACCGTGTTCTTGTTTGATTCGTTTGAACTTAATGAGCGTGACGCCACGTCTGCAATACACTGGTGACCATTTTGTCATGGGACTCCCTTTCTGCGCTGGACGAGGACAGGCAGCTGCACGGAAGCCTGGCGCGGGTGACATTGTCCCCAGCCCGGTGACATTCCTCTCCGTGAGCCGCGCCCCCTCACGTGCGTCCCTGTTGACCGGTGTCCAGACCGCGCCGCCCGCGGCGTGCCGGTGCGCGCCGGAAGCGGGCCAGGTCACCGGAAGCGTCGCCCTTCCGCCGGAAGTCGCCCGCCGGCCGGGGTGGACCAGCTGACCGGCTGACGTGGGGGTGCGCCGGGTCGGACGGCGCCCCTGACATGCCGCTGACCCTAGATCTATCAGGCTTGACCTAAGGGCTAGAAGGCTACCTAAGATCTAGCAGACGACGCAAGGTTTAGTACACTTGACCTAAGGTCTAGTAGACGTGGTGTAAGGTCTGGTAGCCTTGACTGAAGGTACAGCAGACTGCACTTTTTCGTGATCCGGGCTTTCGGAGGCAGACAAGATGCTTATAGCCTTCTCATACGACGTTACCACCTTACGATGGCTTGCGATGAAAGATCTCGATCCCACTTCTTGACACACGACATGCTTCTTTCTCATTCCAATCCCTTTTCATGCATGAATGGTAAACCATCTATTTATTACAACTGCTAAGTCGGTCACTTTGAATCATTCATAGTGTGGGACTGCGGTTTTGATTTTATATGACCAGTCAACTGACAAAAAAACACCAGCCCCCGCCGACTTCAGTCGGCAGCGCGGGTGACATTTCGTCCACCGCTCTGACGTCGTACGCTGCTCGCTCCTGATAGGTGGAGCCGGTCGGCGTAGTTCGCCCGGTTCGGTACAAAAGCGCGTGCGGCGGCGGCAGCTGGGCCAGCTTCACTATGCCGACCGCGCGCGTGACGCTCTGCCTTCTGGTGGCGGCGGCAGCCCTCGGCCCGGCCGAGCCGCTGCCTGACATCAGGAGCATCGTGGCGCGCGTGGTGGACGACGCCCGGCAGCAACTCGTCAGCGTGAGTGGCGCGGCTCCGCTGGCTCACCATCCGGCCGTCTTACCGTCCCCCTGCCTCACCATCCAGCCGTCTTACTGTCCCCCGCCTCACCGTCCGGCCGTCTTACCATCCCGCTGTCTTGCCGTTTCGTCGTCTTACCGTCCCGCTGCCTCACCGTCCCGCTGCCTCACCGTTCCGCTGCCTCACCGTCCCGCTGCCTCACCGTCCGGCTGCCTCGCCATCCGACTGTCTCACCGTCCCGCTGTCTTACCGTCCCGCTATTTTGCCGTCTCGCTGCCTCATCGTCCGGCTGCCTCACCATCCGTCTGCCTCACCGTCCGGCCGCCTCACCATCCGACTGTCTCACCGTCCGGATGTTTTACCGTCCCGCTGTCTTACCGTCTCGCTGCCTCACCATCCGACTGTCTCACCGTCCGGCCGTCTAACCGTCCCCTGCCTCGCCATCCGGCTGTCTCACCGTTCCGCTGTCTTACCGTCCTGCTGTCTTACCGTCCACCTGACTCACTATCCGGCTGTCTTACCGTCCGCTGCCTCACCATCCGGCTGTCTTACCGTCCCGCTGTCTTGCCGTCTAGTCGTCTTACCGTCCCACTGCCTCACCGTCCGGTCGTCTTACTGTCCCGTTTTCTCACTGTCCGGCTGTCTCATCGTCTGCCTGTCTCACCGCCCGCCTGTCTCGCCGTCCCGTTGCCTTACCACCCTGCTGCCACCATCCGACTGTTTCACCGTCCCGCTGTCTTACCGTCCCGCTGTTTTGCCGTCTCGCTGTCTTACCGTCTCGCTGCCTCACCGTCCGGCTGTGCACCATCCGGCTACCTCACCGTCCGGCTGTCTCTTGGTTACTTTGCGGGCTCACTTCCCCACAGCATTCGCGCATGTTCTGAGTGGCCTCGTGCGGGTTTCCTGTGTCGCGACGGTCTCGCTTCTCATTTTGTGAGCGGTCTGTCTCACTGCGGTGCTTCTGTCTCCCAACAGTGTCTCACAGTGTCACTGCGGCTTCTCTATCTCACTGCGTTCTCGGTGCGTCTCAGAGGCTTGAGGTTCTCGGTGCGTCTCAGTCTCATCGGCCTCGTTGTTCTCCACCGCCTCAGATGTGCTGGCATTTAGACGTGCTATTCAGCGACAGCGTATCGGACGATTGCGGACGCCGCCGCGATCCCGCACCTCCTCACCACTTCATCCTGCCATCCTTCATCCTCCTCACCACTCCATCCCTACCTGCCGTCGCCGACTGACGCTGCCTCCCTTGCCGCAGGCGATCGGCTTCTGCTCGGCCTCAGCCGCCAAGCAGGCGGCGCCGTTCCAGTGCGTGGCGGCCCCCATACCGTGCCCGGACGACGAAGATCCCATCACCATCGGCAAGGAGACCTTCTGCCAGGCCGCGTGCCCGGCCGGCCTCGACACGCTCGACCAGGCCGACATGTTCGTGTGCGTCATGGTGCGAAAGACGGCCTGAGGCTCTGATGACGTCACGCTGCCGGCGGACGGAGGGCTGCGTCGTGCGGGACTGGCGATAACGTCGCGCGAGGCTGGTGACGTTACTGCGGACTGGCGCGCTTTCGAACTGGTGACGTCATGCTGGACTGGTGACGTCATGCCGGGCTGGCGGCGATGTCATACTGACCTGTTGATGGCGTCACACCGGACAGGTGGCTACAGCATATCGAACCAATATGCCGTGATATCATATAGTTCACATCGAATTATACATGCCATGATGATATCATATTTATTGTTAGACTGGCGATGGCGTACCAATGCACTGGTGACGTCAAACCTGACCAATTTGTACGCCGCACAACACTAGCGTGTTATGACGTCACCGACACCGCTGAACAGCATGCCGTGACGAATGACACTTCCTCGAAGCTGTGCCATGCTGATCGCCTGAACTTTGCCGGACGAGAAAGCTTTACCTCGCCGCCATGTCTTTCGGTCATCCACTGACGTCACAAGAGCAAGCGCTATTTCTGCGTTGGCCGCGGTTCGGTCCCTGGTTGGACGCAGAAGCCTCGGCGGCTGGCCCGCACCGCGTCGCAGAGCGCGGATCCGTCCCGGTGTGAGCCGCAGCTCCAGAGCCCCGTCGCCGGCCGGTGGCGGTGCGCATGTCGGCCTGTACGGACTGCGTTACACGCACATGAGCACGCCATAGCTGTCTTGTCTGTGCGTTTGACGGTGGGCTGAGAGTGTTACCAGGATGAGCGCGACGCAAGTAAATGCAATGGCCTGGCTGCTGTTTTTCTGGAGGTTGGGGCTTGATGAGGGTTGATTCAGGGCGTAACGGTGGACCGGCGGCTCGCAGAGTTTACTGTGACTGACCGCGCCTGGGCCGCGCTCCCCATCACCAAATGCCATCCACAGTTGTAACCTATGATGTCATAGGTAAGTGCGTCACGACGGTTCTCACGGTTTGGAGGATAGTCTCTTGTGTATGACGTAGCCCCTTGCGACGTCATAGATAGCGACTCAGACAGGTGCTTTATCAATGGGGAACGTGGCCCAGGCGAGGCGTTCTCCTTAAGTCGCGGGGCAATCTCGTCAACCACGTGTGACGAATCGCTCTCCCCTACTCCGGCCCCAGCCGCTGAGCGGGGGGGGGGGGGGGCTCCGCCCGTCACGCGCGCTGTGGTGTGACGCCAGCTGTCACCGACGAACGTAGCAAATGTGCGGAGTGGACACGATCAGTTCTATTCAACAGTCACAATCGGTCAGCAGCACGTGCGCCCAGCGGCCCCCGCTGCTGCGGCCCGCAGCATTGCACAATGTCCGACGTCACCGCCAGAGCCACGGTTGGCATGACAGTACGGTCCAGTAACACCATCCATATGCAGCACAACGCTGAAGTTCAGCTTCACTCCGTTCCTCGACGCACGCACACCGCTAATGGATAGTTCCTTTGCGGCGGGGGTTATGTCGCAAAGCCCAAAGCGGATGTTCGTCGGCCAGGTGCACCGTACCCCAGACGCTTACGAAGCCGCCGCTAGATGGCAGTATTGTACACTGAGATCCCAGCAACGAGGTCGAGGCCTCCGTCGGGGATTTCCGCCGAGTCTCTGGCGGTCGCCGCCAGCTGGCGCTCCGCGCTGGACCGACGGTCGTCGGTGGTTTGTCGGAGCCGGCCAATATTCCAGTCGGAAGGTCAGCGACGAACAGCAGCCGACGTTCTCCGGCCGGCCGACAACGGTTGACAAGCCTGCCGGTAGATGGCAGTCGGGCCGCCGCGCAGGACGCACACCCGACCCCTGACCGCGGACCGTATAGACCCATGCCAGGCCTCGGCCATCCCGGTCCGAACTGTCACTGCGTGAGTCATCACGCGTTCCAGCCCACGTTTCTCCCGGCCGGCGAGCCATTCCTCAGTCACGAGTCCACTCGACTCGCCCGAGTCCGAGCCAGGGTCAGCTTAGTATCGGCTCAGCGTGATCAAAACACCTGGTTGGCGGCCTTCACTGCATCACCAGGGCGGTGCTCGCCACTCAAGAGCAAGGCAGCGTTCGCTACCGCATCTGAACGGAGAAGTGTCTTCTGCAGCAGAAGTACGAAGTTCACCTCGGCCACACAGTACTCCCCACAACATTGGCCAGACCATGACGCCCGCCACTGCGGCAGACATCGGCGGTACCACTACAAAAGGCAATCATCAACCGCGCAGCACCGGCTACCGCACCGGTTGGGCTACAGCACCGGCTACAGCATCAGCTACAGCACGGGCTACAGCATCAGCTACAGCACGGGGTACAGCACCGGCAACAGCACCGGCTGCAGCACTGACTGCGGCACCGGCTGCAGCACCGGCAGCAGCAGAGACTGCAGCACCAGCTACAGCACTGGCTACAGCACCGGCTACAGCACCGTGCTCAGCTCCTCCTCGTGGAAGTAGCGGCCGCTGAAACTGTCGATGTCCTTGTCGATGTAGTCGCTGTGTTCGTTGAAGCTGCTGTCCAGCTGCAGTTTGCTGCGCGGTCCGCCGTAGACTGGCGGCGGCGGCGGCGGTAGGCCGGCGCTGCTGCCGCCCGAGTGGCCGCTCTGGCCGTCCGTCGTCGTGTCGGTGAAGTCGGACGTGCGCTCGCGCTCGACGCGCGCGCTCCGCACGTGCTTCAGCTTCTCCAGCGGCCAGTCCTTGTAGGTGGGACGCGGACCGCGGTGCGGGTGCGCTTCGCCGCCGGGCGCCGGCAGCGAGCGCGGCGGTCGCGGCCAGCTGGCCGCCGCCAGGCTGTGCGCGCTGGAGGCGGGGCGCAGGCTGGCCGCCGGCCGCGACCACCCCTCGTCCACGAACAGGTCGCCGTGGCCGCCGTTCAGCTGGTGCACGAACACGGGCTTGCCGGCGCACTCCTCAGGCAGCAGGTGGAGGCCGGTGGGCACGCTGCAGTTGTGCGCGCGGCCTGCGGCCTGACGCGCCAGGCGCGCGCCGCGCGGTCGCCGCCGGCCGCCCGGCGCCGCCACCTCTCGCTTGCGGTACTTAGTGCCGCCGCGCGGCGGCGCCGGGCGGTTGCGCTTCTCGCCGGCCCCGATAGGTGGCAGGCTCTGCGCGCCGTCCAGGTGGTCCTCCTCCTCGATGATGGCCTGGCTGATGCTGAAGTGGGAGCCGGTGACGAGGCTGCTCTCTGGGCGGGACAGGCGGCCGGCTGCCGAACGGGGACGACTCGACGGCGCATGCGCAGTCGGCACGGCCAGGTACTCGATGTGCGGAGCCGAGCCAAATTCCTGCAAAGAACAGGAGATAATGCTGTTTGTTCCGTTTGTTACGCCGCAAGCATACCCACTCGGGAGAAAACGACAATCCAGATAATTACCTACAGCTCTAAAAATTATTTATTCATATCAGATACCAACTTGCTGTGATAGGACGTGCCGATAGGCACGTAGCCTAGATTTTGCTCAGTGTGGGAGTGCAATTGTCAAATTTTCTCCAAAATCGTATGAGTGTAATCCGAAATCTCGTGAAAGATCTACCAGCATCTAGTGAAGGCTTTTTGCTCAGGGATGGGAGATGGCCCACTTGGCCCTTCCCATGATGACCACCCTTCTCAACGACGACAGCGTCAAAGGTGCATTGCGTAGTCGCCATCCGTTTCTATTTGCAATCACTGGCACCTGCATGTTTAACGCCGGCTTCTGATGCGCTCGATTGGCCAGTGTAATACTCTATCGTCGTGACTTCTTAGCCATACAAGTCAATCCTCGTCGAAGTTCAAATAAATATTCACCATCGTTGAGATGAGAAGGAACGCACAGTGCACCCGCCGTGAATATGGGAAACCCAGTGGCGTAGGTCCTTGAGCCATCACGTTCACTTCACACCCCACCGACCCCCCCCCCCCCCCCCCCACCGTCATCCTGCGACCGGACGAGGTCGGCGCCGCGGCCTACCTTGGAGATCTTCTGTCGTTTGTAGCGCTTGAGCAGCCGCTCCGCCCAACCCAGCAGTCGCTGCCAGTCGGCCGGCACCGTGCAGATCTGCTCCTCCTTCCTGTTCAGCAGCGTCAGGATCCGCGACAGGTCACGCAGGATCGAGCTGCCGGTCAGCCGTGAGGTCACGCAGGATCGAGCGGCCGGTCAGCCGTGAGGTCACACCTCAGGTGGAGGTCATGCCTCAGGTGGCTGTCACGCCTCCGGCGGAGGTCACGTGTCAAGTGGTGATCACGCGTCAGGTGGAGGTCACGTCTCAGGTGGAGGTCACGTCTCAGGTGGAGGTCATGCGTCAGGTGGAGGTCACGCCTCAGGTGGAGGTCACGCCTCAGGTGGAGGTCACGCCTCAGGTGGAGGTCATGCGTCAGGTGGAGGTCACGCCTCAGGTGGAGGTCATGCATCTGGTGGAGGTCACGCCTCAGGTGGAGGTCACGCCTCAGGTGGAGGTCACGCATCTGGTGGAGGTCAGGCGTCAGGTGGAGGTCAGGCGTCAGGTGGAGGTCACGCGTCAGGTGGAGGTCACGCCTCAGGTGGAGGTCACGCGTCAGGTGGAGGTCACGCGTCAGGTGGAGGTCACGCGTCAGGTGGAGGTCACGCCTCAGGTGGAGGTCACGCCTCAGGTGGAGGTCACGCGTCAGGTGGAGGTCACGCGTCAGGTGGAGGTCACGCCTCAGGTGGAGGTCACGCCTCAGGTGGAGGTCACGCCTCAGGTGGAGGTCACGCGTCTGTTGGAGGTCACGCATCCGGTGGAGGTCACGCGTCAGGTGGAGGTCACGCCTCAGGTGGAGGTCACGTGTCAGGTGGAG
Organism: Pollicipes pollicipes; assembly: GCF_011947565.3. Lineage (NCBI taxonomy): Eukaryota > Metazoa > Arthropoda > Thecostraca > Pollicipedomorpha > Pollicipedidae > Pollicipes > Pollicipes pollicipes. The sequence continues at coordinate 2,021,917 of NW_023597055.1, forward strand.
GTCACGCGTCGGGTGGCAGTCAACAACGCCTTCAGTAGCTGAGGCTATATGACGTTGCATGCCGCCTCACCCTGGCGGGAAGCGCGGGCACCGCGGAAATTCGAACTCCATATCCCTGGTTTCCCAGACGCGCAACTTAAAATCCACTGCGGGCAATCTCAGCAGGCCGACGTCAGGCAACGATGGCAACCGCGCAGTTGGCAGACCAGAGCTACTGTCGTCATTTATCAAGTGATCAGTCAAGAGGATGTGTAAGGTCAGAGCTCATAGAGCTAGCCAAATAATACGTTAGTCAAACAGCCCCGACCCCCCTACAGAACCGAGAACGCTCCCTTATGACCATTCGTGTGTGCTTCCCATTGCGCCGCAGGTAAGATCGGCATGCAGATGCTGCTCGTTGTCCTGACTGTTATCATAATTGGTGTCGTCATGGGGTCATGGGGATTTTTTGTATCCATCGTACAACACCCACTTGCTTTAGTAAAGCGACAGTATTTCAGATTAGTTAGTAGTATTTTTACATTAGTACATTAGTATTTCAGTTACTTCAGATTTTTGTTTTTGCTCATCTAAAACGTGTTACTAATGTGGGACTGTGAAGGAAACAGGTTTTGTTTATACCAACGCCTCTCTCACCGGTATGCTCTGTTCTTTGTGTCTACAGTGGAGTCCCGTCGTTTTCCGCTCTTGCTGTCGAACTTCTTCCGGGTGTCATTCAGCATTTCCAGAAAGTTCTGAGTTTCGGGACGCAGGGCTTGAAGTCGCGTCAAAAACTGAATCCGCTCCAGGTCGTTGACCGTGCCAGCGTCTGAAGAAGGACGAAAACCTGGCTTAAGTCGCGATGGCACAAGCAATAAGACTATTCATGAGCGTAGGGTGCGTAGCGGCAGATGTTGGAGCACCTCCGTTCGATTGTCTCGCAGTCCATGTCAAAAGCCTCTTAGCCATTTCTGGTTAAACGTCCTACAAGCGCGTTGAGACCCGTCGTGGCTCCAACCAACAAGATATGTAGGCACCATTTTTAATCCAGCGGAGTAGCCCTTCCTGCTCGCCAACGAAAACAGGCCAGAAGCGCTCAAGCGAGCATTCAACACTTTTCTTACAACCCTAGCGTCGTCACGCGCCGCACAGATCTTCCCCGCACCAGATCGGGCCCCAGGCCAAGAAGGGAGCAGCAAGGACCACGGCCGGCCATCGGTCGGCCGCCGGTGCTGCCACTTACCGACGCCTCGCGCCTCCAGCCGATCGTTGAGCGGGTCCATCTTGCGACGCACGCGCAGGAAGAGGAAGGCGCCGACGACGAGGCCGATGCAGATGGCAGCACCGACCAGCGCTGCCACCAGCACGGCCAGCTCGCCGCCGGTCATGTCCGCCGTGTCCAGAAACCGAGGCGCTGCCGAAGAAAGAGGAATATGCATATAGTCATACATACAAACAGTAATAGTGTATACATTGAATGATATCATAGTAGTATAGTCACATCGTAGCTTCTTGTTACCGCAAATTAGCGTTATTATGTGACAATAACAATCATAGCGACGAGGATAATGACGGCCGCGATGAATGACGCCAGAGCAGTTAGCGAGAACAGGAGGCTCGCGTCTGTGCTTAACCCTACCGCAGCGGACCGTGGGTCACCGATGCAAAATAGGTCCTCAAACGCCTGCAATGTGGCAAGCCCGTGGCACCACATATCGTGAGGCAGGAGACTCTCGGATCGGCAGACAAAAATACCCCTCCGAGATTACTTCGCCCGCGTTTTAATTTGTTGTCAATGGTAACATGGAGAGCTGGCGTGAGTAGCATATTCGAAATAAAACTCATTAAGAAATATCATGCTTAGCGCTTAAAAGTCTAACATAACGACAAAACGACAAAATAACGACATAATTACGGCAACATAACGACAAAATTCAGGGCGCATGCTTGAATGCTGGTTGTCATTAGCTCCAGAAACGTCATTTAAAGCCATGTGGTACTATGAAGAATCATGCAGACGATGTCATCTTCAATTTCCAGTCGTTGAGAGTGAGCAAAAGCATAATTTCGCAAAATAGGGGCTGGCAACTGAAAAATGACGACGCCTTCGCCAAAATTGCGCTCCAAATGGGTTTCACCACACATTTGCACACGTTCTTCTCAAAGTTGGGGCTGAAGCAAAGGTTAGGGGCTTCAGCCCCCCCCCCTCCCCCCGCCCCCAACTGAACAAGAAACTACATCTCCGAGCATGAGGTCGCTCACTGAACCGGATTTTAATTGGCTTTTGTTGAAATGTGGAATGTAATTAAAGACTCAATGTCCTGGCAGTTTTGGCATCGAAGTTAACATGCTTTCTTTTTGCGCACACGAAGTAAGCGAGTATGCCTCGGCAAGAAATTAACAGCCAATAGCAATGCCATGAGAAAGAATCCGCCGCCAACCAACTACCGGAGAACATACCGTCCGAATTCCGCGCCTTCTCACAAAAAAACAATATAGTAAAGCGAGCGGTGATGGGTCGGGAGAGGCCGACCTGCCGCGTCCCAGAGCCGCGGCGTCTCCCCGGCCGTGAGGCGTTCCCACGGTGGCGAGCGCTCGCGGCCGGCCGGGCCGCGGCTCCGGAAGTCGCGGAATGCGTCCGTGTGTCGGCCCTGAGGTCGGCTCCGCCTCCGGCTCCGGCCCGCCGACCGCGGCGTCGGGACCCGTCTGGTCTGAGGGCGCTCCCTCCACCGACGTGGAGGTGGGCGTCCCTATTCTTGCTTGGTGTCTTCTCTTCTTCGTATGTCTCTCTTTGGCGACCAAGGCCACGCCGCCACCCCCTCGTCCCGTCCAGCGTGTGGCCAAATCCGACCAAAAAAGTCGCAGAAGTCCAAAACCGCTAACGCTAAAAGCCTTACGTTTTTTCGAAACTATTATCATCGATCTCCACGGCAAAAGCGATCAGGAAGCAGTAATCTCCGATCTTGGCTGCACCTCCGAGCTGACACCGCGAGCCGGAGGCCGCGCCTGAGCCTGACGCGGCCGTGCCGGCTGTGGCTGGCTCGCCCCTGACATCGGCGGTCACCTCTGAACTCGATTCCGGCAGTCCCGGCGGCGGCGGAATGCGACGCCGGCCCAAACCCCGCCCGGTATGCGCCCCACCGCCTCTGGACCGCAACAGGAGATCTTAATGTCGGTTTTGAGGGTTTTTACATTGTGCTTGCTCGTCAGCTGCGCCTGACGGGTGAGCCTCAGATCGGCGCTGCAGCGGCCACAAAGAACCGAACCATTTGAGCCCAGTGTGCGCCACCAAACGAGTTCCCGGAGAGAAAAACCGCCGCCATAGCGCGACGACCTGTTGTCACTCAATCACGTGCAAAATTTTGAGTACCTTTCCCGGTTTGCCAGCGGTGTTCACAATTGCGTATTGTGTTCGCGCAAAGCAAACGACGGTGGCGAGTTCGGGCCGCGCAGTGGTTAGCGGGTTTAGCTTCGCGATTGTGCTCGATAAACTGCTTCCGCCTTGGCTGACAAGCCATTTCCGCTCGCTTCAGACTACCGCAAGGGTATGCCGGCCACGGCGAGGAGAGAAAACGTGGGTTGCTGTGGACTGGGTTTACATCGTGCAGCGTTTCAAAAAGTAGCACTTAACGGATGGAATGGCCCGTTGGAATTGCAAAGCAGTCAGCTGATGCATGCGCCGAGAACATGACGGTGGAGTAACTACGTACAATACCCACATTACCAAATGTTGCAGTTTATGTGACAATGAAGCGACAGTGACAGACAATGATACAAAGGCAACAAGACTTTGATATCGCACAGAATGGATACACCCTAGAGCGCCGTCTCACTAAGATGAGAACCATAATAAGGTGAGATGAGAGCCTCTCGCTTAGATCAGAGACATAACGATTTATCTGAACCAGCTCAGCCCAGGTCCAACCACAAATGAAGCCCAGCTAGCGCGGCGGATTTGGCGGCAGGCACGATCTCCATGTCCAGATGCTTGGAGGCCGCGTTGGATTGATTGGCACATGTCAAATGTTGCCGAACCGCCACATGGGCAGCCGCGTCCGAGTTGAGCTCGCGCTGTATAGGGAACCGCAGACCCGACCCGACTGCTTCTAAAATGGGTATATGATGAATAGCTCGGCAATTCTTGACAAATTTACGACGTTTTAATGTCGCAATGAATCATCCTCAAGTCCATATTTTGGACGAACAAACTGGGAAAATTAAGAGTCCGCGTAGCATGAAATCGCTGGAGCATTGTCCCAAATTTGTCATGCTCCGCAAATGGGATTGCTCTGTCGAAAGAAAACGCAACGCGCATCTTTTCGTCATTGAGGAAGTAGTAAACGCAAATGCAGATGCGTATTCAGCAATGAGCAAGTACAGATGCGGCAGCACATGTCTAAGCCAATTCAAACTGCAGTAAAATCGCTGTAAACAACAATTTTACGACGCACCACACCGCCCTTGACCAGCAACTCATCGGCTTCCCGGAAAACTCCCACCATGACGTCACTGGTAAAAATGCTCATAACCAGACTTGTTTGTGAGCGAGCGGCCGGCGCGCTGTCGGCGATAAGCGCTGGCCGGACGCTGGGACCAGCGGCAGGGCACGTGCCGGCTGATCAGGCAGCTGTCCGACCAGGACGTGACGTTGGTCACGCCTGCTGCCCAGCTGGTCGGCTGCCTGATATTCACCCGCTGCCCAGCGGACAGGCTGCCCGATAGCCACCCGCTGCCCAGCGGACAGGCTGCCCGATAGCCACCCGCTGCCCAGCGGACTGATATCCACTAACCACACTGGCCACTGTCCAACACCCGCTGCTCCTGCCACTCAATCATTTCTGCCCTCTGATCGCTCGCTGTTCACCGCCCGACCGCCCACTGACACTACTGCCCAATGTGCACTACCCGGACGTTTTGCAGCAGTTGCTGCCCGCTGGTCTTCCCGCTCCCCACTGCCCGCCACCGGACTGCCCTTGACGAGGCGCAGTCCAACCGCAAAAGTCGAAAACTCTCTCTCACCGGAATCGTCCCACCTCCACCCTTGATCGCGCCGCCGACACAATGGCGTGGGAAGCTGAAGCGACGACAACTGCAATGTCTCCTAGTCTTCACGGCGTGGCGCCGGCCAACACCGCGTGGTCCAGTGTAGCAAGCTAACAGTGAACCGGGTTACAGGCCACGGATGGGACGCAGTTCAGTCATGATCATCATGACAGTGCGCGGTGCGTTATCATAGCAGCGTCCGGTGCGTTATCATTGCAGCGCCGGTGCGTTATCAGCGCAGCGCGCGGTGTATCATCATGACAGTGCGCGGTGCATCTTCGTTACAGCCGGCAGTGTATCATCATGACAGCGCGCGGTGCATTAGCATGACCCGGCACGCCATGGGTGCCACGACTGTTTGCTAACAAACCACGGACAAATATGCTCAACCCATCAGAACAGACGGATCGTGGTGAGGGTTTCGCTGCCCTGAAAAATCCCGGATGAAACACGACCGCACGATTCTGCAGTTTTTCGACGCATTTCATTGAAACATTTCGTCAGTGCACGTGCGCACAGTGTCACAAGGACTAGCAGAAGAATGTCTTCGAGCCTACAAGCACCCGCCTACGTCTGGTGGCACCTACGACTGCTACCTACTATCTACTACAACCTACAGGCACACCGCCTACCTAACACCTGCTTATCACTTACCTACTCCCCACCTGCCTACTAACTACTACCTACCTACCTACTACCTGCCTACTACCTACCTGCTACCTACCTACCACCTACCTACTACCTACCTACCACCTTCCTATAACCTACCTACTGCTTACCTACTACCTACCTACTACCTACCTTCTACCTAAAACTGTCCACGCCCGCAATACTCGCACAGCGCCGCGGTGCCCACCTCTGCAGAGGAGGCCGTGGTAGCCGTCCACATCGCTGTGTACCAGACGGTAGTTGCCCGGGCAGCCTGTGACGCACTGGCGCGTGCCGAGGACAATGGCACGCGCGCAGCTCGTGCACTGGTTGTCGTCGCCGCAGCGGAGGCAGTCCGGCTGACCGCAGCCGGTCACCGTGTCTGTGGGGAGAGGGGCGGCGGTCAGGTGGTGAGGTGAACACTGGGGGCGTGTGCGGGGGGCGACAGCAAGACAATGATGCTGGTGACGTTTTGAGGCGACGGCAAGACATGGATACCGCTGACGTTTTGGGGCGACGGCAAGACACGGATACCGCTGACGTTTTGGGGCGACGGCAAGACACGGATGCCGCCGACGCTTTGGGGCGACAGCAGGGCACGCATATCGCCGACATTCTGGAGCGACAGCTACACACGGATACCGTCGACATTCTGGGGCGACGGCTAGACACGGATACCGCCGACATTCTGCAGCTAAGGCTGGACACGGATATTGCTGACGTTTTGGTGTAGAGGGGTAGGGGACGGGAACGGACACGGAGGCGACCTACGACTGCGGCGACAACAGTTCAGAGCCAGTTATGGAGGTCCCCTGACGTTGCCGCCAGCTACCGGCGCGGTTCCTCAGGTTCAGCTTAGGGGACGGACACCGCCGATCGAGGGGAAGAGAGGCACGTCCTCAGCGACGAACCCGATCGGCTGGGGTAGATGGTGGCAAAGAAACCTGGGGTTAAACGCTGCGACTGATGCAATGTTATCCGGGTGCTTCCTTCTTGCATGTTAGAACATAGGTTTGCATGCCAAAACAACGGCAACTAGAAATACATTTCAGCGCGGTAAGTGATTAAGACAGACGTAAAATGTTGCGCGGAGCTCTGAGTGCAACTCTGTGCACAGCATCGCAGAAAATTAGCATCACATGCAAACAGCGATGCATAAAAATAGCCCGCGAACAAACCCAACTTGCATTCCAAAATAGTTGACGAAGTTGACAAAGTAGTAGTAGTAGTAGAAGTAGCAGATGCAGTTGACGAAGTGCAGCCGCTGGCCAAAATGACAGCTCGTTGGACCGAAAGTACTCTCACGAAGGGTGCACAAAGCTTGTAACGTCTCCCGGCAGCGGCCTTCTGTTCATACCGCGGGCTTAAGCCATCTCGTAATGCAACTCACTACCGCGTAAGACTTCACAAGTCTCCGTCTGCACGATCCACGCTTTTTGTCGTCGCATCTCCGCCGCGAGGATTGAGATATAATTGCTGCTGGCTGAATCATGAGCCCGGACATAATGGTCCCGGATAGCCCTCCGCACAAAAAGCCCCATATCCCCTAGCCCCCATCACAAATCGCCGTTCTGATACGGTCAGTAAAAACCCGAGACGGATCCGCGCAGCGGAGGTGTCGTTGGCTGGGGGGGGGGGGGGGGCGGGAGGGGGCGCGGGAGGGAGAGGTAGCGGCGGGTGAAAGTGTCGGTCCGGCCGGTCCGGCCTGGCAAGGTCAGGGTCAGGGTCATCCGCCGAGTGTCCGCACCGCTGGCGGGACCGGGGGACGTCTGACCCGCCTCCGAGTCACGCCCGGCTTGTTAACGAGTCTAGGCGTTCAGCACTGCTCGGCAGCCGTGGCGAGCCGTCTTCGGAGGCGAACAGCGACTACGACAAACGGCGAGCGCTCCTCGAACGTGTGAAAGCCAATGGGTGACGCCGCTGGACTTGTCAGCTCGCGAAAGTCGCTTTCTGACCAGCTAGCTACTCCTCATTTTCCCCACGCGATTGTCTGTCGCTGTGAACCAAAGAGCTGACAAGAGCCCTCAGATCGAGACTGATATCAGCTGCCAGTCGAGCGTAACACGAGGTTCGGTCGCACGATTCGGTGCTCAATCGCCCTGGAGCTCAGACTTATGAGGGTCACGCCTCGCACGACGCCGTCCAGCCCACATCTACGCCAGTTAATCTCTAGGTCGATGAGGTAGTGAGTCGAACCACGAGGGGATTTCATTTCATTTTTCATTTCATTTTTCGTTTTAAATCGCCACGATTTCAATTCATTTCAAGTTTCGACAGAAACCGGAACGGCCCATAGTATGAACATGCTCCCCCGTATACTGCCCCATGTAGCTGCGGTGTTGGTTCGAGGTTTGGAACTGGCCTTAGTCATCCTGCTCAGTGTTTCACTCTGAACCAAAAGCATGAGCATCGGCGGAGTGCTACACTCAGTTCAAAGTGGCCATGAGGTTCGTCGTTTCACCTCAGAAAACTTCGGCTGAATATTATAATTTGTAAATTTAGCTGACCTGATGGTGCTGCGGATACTGCCATGGTTGTGGTGATCATGTAATAGGAAAGTGGCTTCCTCCGGCCTAATCTGAGACGCTTTAAGGACGAGCCGGCTTGCAATACTAAGTAGCGCAAAGGAAAGTGGCAGGGACAGGCCAACACAGCGAACGCCAGGCTGTACGAGGCTAAGAAAGGTCATTAACATTGCTCCGATGACCACGCATTAAACTACATTAGTTATAGGCGCTGGTACTTGTTGCGCAAGTGGTACTTATAGCACTTGTGGCAGTTAGCACTGATAGAAATGATACCAACCCTTTGTAATGCATATGCAAGTACTCGTGGGGATGCCACTAGTGTGTCGTACATGCCACAACGGTCGTCAAAGGCGGCATGGACAAGAAAGATGACGGAAATTTATAGCACACTGTACCGAACTCTACAATGGTACTGGATGCACTCCTGTAGCGAGCACAGCGCGGCGCGGAAGTCCTTGTGATCTGGTACTCTTTGCATGACCTGCAAGCATTGAAAAGCCTAGACGATAGGAGAGCTGCATGTGAAACGACCTGAAGGCGTTAGCTGTGTGCGGTATCGTCAGAAATCCTTCACGCCGCAAACATCCTGTTACAACGATCGTAAACACGAAGGTAAATTTACCATAACGGCACGTGTTTCCCAGTTTTCATCGGCACCACTTTCGTGCACATTCTTCATTATTTAGCATAATTGCAGGATTGCTCATCGAAGAATGTAACTGTTGTTGTCATCAGCGCCACCACTCCCTGGTGGAACATTCATTCGCCTGCCGCAAGCAAGGTCATCAATTGGTCATTCCACGTCCGCACACCAGGCCGCCTACATTCTTTATGCAAACAGCGCTGCTCAAATTAACTTAGCCAGCGCTGATCGATGCCGTGGATTCCATGGCCCATTACAAGTCGCACTGTTAAGGCCTGACTCATGGAGGTACGAGGTGTGCTAGCCTTGAGTCCGTGGTCTATTGCGCGCCAGCATTAAGAACGTCGTTGGGGGCAGTTCCAGCATACGGACTCAGAACGGGGCAGTTGACCTGGGCAATATGCATGGAGTCGCTGCGGGCTTCCAGAACGCGCCCGTCATATCTTTGCCCGCGGCGGTTTCACTGCGCAGCGTGTGAGACGCAATCGGGCAGAAGACAACACACCTGCACAGCTGGATGAGTGGTAAGTCACGCCGCGGACCTCCGCAGCAGCGTTGTTGTCGTGGTGACAATGGGACCCTAACGACCCGGTGATAACCCGGGATTGTCTGCAGATGCCCAGGCATTACCCAGGCAGGTGAGAACCCAACACAGTCGGAGCCACGCCTCTAAAGCCTCGCCGGTATCGGCGCCACCCCGAGTTCGCCGGAATCGATCCAGTCCGAGTTCTTCAGACCCCCGCTGTCTCCTCCCCTGCTCCTCCCCCCCCCCCCTCCCATCCGCTCCGCTGTCTTCTTGCATTGCCGGTCGCTCGGCCGCCCCTCTGCCTTCTCATTACCGCGCCGTGGACGCGCCAGCCCTCTCCACCGGGGGCGTCTGCTGGCGTGCTCGACTTAATGGGCCCATTCTGTACCGGGCCACCCAGCGTCAGGACATGCCAAGTCGGTCTTACCACCCCCCTGAGATCCCCAGCAAGACCGCACTTTGAAGACGATTACGCGCAGCTTACATTGCGCGACATAGGACCTTAGAAGTCGTAGGAGAACAAACCTACGCAAGGCCGTAGTACAACGGATTATGCGGATAACCGGCTAAGGCCGGCGAGACGGGCCGTTTGAACAGCTGTCACAGCAGCTGAAGCCGGACGGGACGTCAGCCAATGGGGTGACCTCAGCGGCAGGGGTGCGGTAGTGAGGTCGTGCCAGCTGTCCGCCGGGACCGCTGGCTGGCCTGCCCGACGCCGGAGTGTGCGGTGGTGGAGTCCGCCCCGGGTCAGGTCAGGTCAGGCCCAGGTCAAGAGCCAGAGTCAGGTCAGGAGCCCGGGTCAGGTGAGGCCAGGTTAGGAGCGCGGTTTTGGTGAGGTCAGGTCAGGAGCAAGGATCGGGTAACGTCAGGTCGAGAGCCCGGACCAGGCAAGTCAGTTGAGGAGCTCAGATCAGCTCAGGTCAGGAGCCAGGGTCAAGTGAGGTTAGACGAACGATGCCGCGAACAAACCGGGGCGGGGGCGTTCACCAATCGCTAGACCACGTGCGGTTTCACGAACGGCACGGAAAGCACGGACGGATCGTATAAGGACACGTGCTCACTACTACTGGAGGAAGAACTGGTTCTTGCAAAACCTACACAGGAAAGGCGGATCTATTTTCAGAGCTATTTCGATTGGTCCCGATCGGATACATGCGGCATACCACAGGATCTCGGGGGTGGGTCCAGGATCTGATAGGAAAACCAGGTGACGGATTTGGACCCGGGATTCCCGACCCAGGATCATCCCTATGGTCACGTTCGGAACCCATGCGTGTGTGATGCTGGTCTCTGCTGTCGGTTTTCACGTATCCCGTCTTGTTCTTGTTCATGTTCTGTTCGTATCGGGCTTTCACATGCCTGAATCGTGCAGACACGTCCCCATTGTAGACAGCATTCAACACGGATGATTTTATCAGCACGGGACAGAGGCTGGGTTGAATAAATATCAAAGTCGTGACATCGATCATTCGTTCTGTGCGGTCAAAACATGCAAGGACTTAGCAAAAAATCACTTCGTGCGAAATATTGCTCGCGTCATTAGAAAGGCGTAACTGAACGATAATTGGTCCTTGATTCTGCCGTGCAAGCACTTGCGTAAAAAACGTCTCATGCAAGTGGATTATTGCGTGGTGCATGCCGAATCTCTCCGAACTCGTTCACTCATACGCTTTCCACACATTTTAGGCACGCGAGTTGATCAAGACCAGAGCCAAGGTTGTTCCACCGGCGGAGGCGGGAGGCGGGCCACCGCCGGTAATAGGTGGTCACAGGGCAGGGCCGTGGTCGTCCAGCCGCTTACAATGGACCGAATTATAATATTATATAATATGATATATAATAAATATAAGGGACCGAATGGGGGCTTAGCTCGAAGCGCCCGACCCCGATCTGGCGTGCGGAGCCACGGACCTGTCAGCGTCGCCGAGTCTGAGGTGCCGCGCCCAGCGCCGGCCCACGCAGGCGTCTCCCCGGCGGCGGTGAACCACTCCGAATGTGGCGGCCCACAGCCCCGCAGTCCCGCTTCCCCTCCCCCTCCCCCTTGCTCTTCCATCGCGAATCGTCCGGACCCGGTGAACCACTCTTCGAATGTGGCGGACTGCAGAACGCCCCCCCCCCCCCCCTCTCTCCTCGCTCCTCCACCGCGACTCGTCCGGACCAGGTGAACCACTCAGAACGTGGCGGACTGCAGAACGCCCCCCCCCCCCTCCCGACATCGCGGCCCGTTCGGACCCGATGAACCACTCAGAACGTGGCGGGCTGCAGCACGCTTCCTCCTCGCTCCTCCACCGCGGCCCGTCCGGACTCGGCCTCGGGCCGAGCGGAGCGCGGAACAGGACGCCGTTCGACCAGTCGACTGCAGACGACTTCGCCCGAACGGGCCCCCAGAAACCGCAAGGAAGACAATGGAGCCGAGTTTCCTGTCCGCGAGAAAAATCCGGATGAGGGAGGTCCGCGCCGACGCGGCGGTCAACGGCCGAGAACGAGAGGGAAGGAGGGAAGGGAGAGAGAGGGGAGAGAGAGAGAGAGAGAGAGAGAGAGAGAGAGAGAGAGAGAGAGAGAGAGAGAGAGAGAGAGAGAGAGAGAGAGAGAGAGAGAGAGAGAGAGAGAGAGAGAGAGAGAGAGAGAGAGAGAGAGAGAGAGAGAGAGAGAGAGAGAGAGAGAGAGAGA
>NW_023597055.1:2034843-2118118 GCF_011947565.3 Pollicipes pollicipes
CTTGAATGGTACGTCGTCACATGCACACCTCAAACCGCGTAACGCAGACGACCAATCCAGCGAGAGAACTGGGTCAAGGTCAAGGTCAAGGTCATAGGTCATAGGTCATACCGTCAGCACACCACGTGGTGAGCGCAAAATCGGGGACCGCCGGTGCACGTGCGGTGCATAGGGGTCAAATTCTGACGTTTGATTCTACAACTCAAGGGAGATGAAGAGATGTGCCTGACACTCAAACGTGCTTCCATTTGAGGGCTTTAAACTCGCCAGAGCAAAACGCGTGCTTGCCGGCCCACAGTGTCACAAATCATCGATGTGGGATGACACGACCAATGCGCCAAGTCACCCACGATATCAAAGCCAGTGAATTCACGGATAAAAAACTATTATCGGACCGGTAAAGCGACTTTATCGCCGACTGATTAGACACTTAGAGAAAAACGCCGATGATATCACTCCTTCCCAAGCCTTGCGACCATCGGAGACACCACACTGACGTCTCTGACGTCACCAGTCACTTACAGCCCACTTCACAAATCGCCGGCCCCAAATGAAACTTATTCCAGCTGCTTGATTCGATTCGTGTCAATTGACGTTTCCATCCCTAATTGGCGGAACGTTAGGAGTAGACATCTTCGCCTGATTGTGTCAATCAGCCGACAGCGGAGGCAACGCGAGAATCAACCGGTGTCTGCGACCTGACCTGACACGGACATTTCTATGACATCCTTTCTATGACAAGGTTGTTTTGAAATATATGCACAATTAATGAAGGGAATGCATCTTTCACTAGACCACAGATGTCGCGCTGCTGCTAACACTTAAGCCCTTCTCCAACAACAGCGCGCCTGCATAATGATTTCCAACCGCACAAAGCACCTGATCAACGTTCAAATATCCGAACGGCAAACACTTCGCCAAGGCAGCGATAACTTCTAGGCGCGGATCAGCGATAGCTTCACGATAGGGTTGCCGTGAGAAACGAACGGATGCGGATGAGTTGGACGAGATTGTTCATTTCTATGAGAAGCAGGGCGTTTAGAACGAATGGCCCACTTCTCCGACATTAAGTAAACGGAGACTCTGTTGTGCAAAGGCGGAGAATCACATGACTGTTGTTAAGCATAAATGAGTTAAATTTTTATAACACTTATACAGCTATATATATATATATATATATATATATATATATATATATATATATATATATATATATATGTATATATATATAGTAATAGTATAATAGTCAAGCTATATAATAAGTTAAAGTTATTAAAAGTATCGCTGCTCCACTTGCATGTACACGATGCATGCACAGCACGCACTGATCCTGCATGATCGGTCTGGCACTGTGCGCATCACTGGTCCTGTTACTGTGCGCGCGTGCGTCATTGGAGCTTTACGACGCACTCAGTTGCTGAGGCTGTATGGCGTCGCCTGCCTCTCACCCTGGTAGGAAGGACGGGCACCGCGGGGAGAATCCAACGTTACTGTGTGCGCGTTTGGTGTGTTTCCTCTTGTTAATACGAAGACGCTTGGTACCGCCAATCAGCAAATTATTCTGAAAGCCCATCTAAAAATCCGTGCGCCTTTTAGGCGCTTACTCCACCCCCACAGGCAACCTGGTCACGCCCGCGGGCAAAAACGCCTTTAACACCTTACACCAAAACACCTTACTACGCTTTTGTTAGCGCGAGATCCCAAAAGGTGAAGTGCGTGTGGCACATCACTGGCAGCATGTTTGTCATCGCACCCACGCTTAACGTTTACGCTGTACACCCCTTCCTTAAGATGTTCGCGCGGATATGGCCTCATACAAATCAATTGGGTAAAATCAAAGCCAGTGACGACGGATCATCGCGCACAAAGTATCGAAGTAATGCGTGAAGGTCGCATGAAGGTCGCGTGCGAAGTACAGAGCGCACAGTACCCAAGTTAATGAATCACATTAACATCATCCGTGGGGAGCCCATCGGCAATTTTTTTTTAAAGATATTTTTAGAATAGTTTTATTAGGCAATCAGAACCACGTATACACAATCCATACACGACAGAGCAACACTCAAGCTCCCGCACGATATGACCACGCACACACACACACACCTCTCCTCTTGCTTTCTTCCTTTCACCGCGCCGCGTACGTCTTCATCGGCAACTTCGGTGTGCCGAGGTCCAGTCGGGCTCCCGACCGTACGGCCATCCCACGTTCGCGGGACGCAGCGGCGCCGTTGCAGCAGCGGGAACTCCGCGGCCCACGCACCCAGCGGGCCGGCCCGAGCAAAGAAGCCGCTCCCCCCCCCCCCCCTTACCCTCTCCCACACGCACCACTTCAACGGCCCGGCCTCACGCACGACGGCACGCGGCCGGCACCACCCCTCCACCCCCGCCCATCTGCTGGCGATGGATTCGGCCCTCGCACCGCTACCAGTGACGTCACTGGCACGATGACGTCATCGGAAGCGTGCTGGAGCGCCACGGGCGCGGCGGGCACGGCGCAGCCAGCTCATCGGTGGCCGTTACCGGCGCCGGCCCGGAGCGGGCCGCGGAGAGCGGCATGGGGACAAAAAAACAGCGGAGTGGAAGTGTGTCGTGTGTCAAGATGACACTAATAAACTGGGGGCCTGGTGCCAGCTCGTCTCAGCTGAAGTTCTTAAACGTCGCCAAGAAAGCCAAATGCCCGTCGGTTTTAGCGCCCACCTTGGCACCTGCCAGCGTTTTACCCTACCCACTGAAGACTAAATCACTGTAGCACATCGTGACAGGGGCCCGATGATCCAGCATGAACTAAACACACCTGAAGTGATGCACCCGACCCCACTCGAGCAACCCGACCGGACCGGAACCAGACCAGACCAGACCAGACCAGACCGGACCAGGCTACGGACTGACCTGGCGATGACGTAGTAAGCCGAGGGCGGGCCGCCGAGCTGAGCGTGGCCAGGCCGGCGAAGGTGGCCACAGCCCCGACCAGGAGAAGGCGGCGCCGGCCACCAGCACGCCTACGCACCGCCCCGGCCGTGTACAGGCCGTCCAGGCACCCGGAGTGTGGCCCGCTCCTGACCTGGGGTCACCGGGTCAGAGGTCACCGGTCAGCGGCATGATCACTAGAGCGTGGCCCGCTCCTGACCTAGGGTCACCGGGTCAGAAGTCACTGGTCAGCGGGCACGCTCACTAGAGCGTGGCTCGCCCCTGACCTGGGGTCACCGGGTCACCCGTTACCAGTCAGTATCATATTACCAGAGCGTGACCCGCTCCTGACCTCGGATCACGGGGTCTGGGGTCACCGGTCAGCAGCACGCTTACTAGAGCGTGACCTGCTACTGACCTAGGGTCAACATGTTAGGGTCACCAGTCAACAGCACGCTTACCAGAGCTGACCTGCTCCTAACCTGGGGTCACGGGGTCAGATCAGGGGTGCAGCTCAACTGTCTGGCAGGTTCGCAAATTGCTTCTGACCTTCAGTCAGGCCAGGATCACCGGTCAATATAACAGCAGATAGCAGGGCCAGCTACTGACCAGAGGTCACGGGCTCACGTCAAGGTCACTGAACAAAAGTGCATCACCAGCTGAGCCAAAGTGTATCACCAAGAGCAGAACCTACTCCTGCCCTGCTGCTACATAGCCAAGCTAGGGGTCATCACACAACACTCCAGCACAACGAGAGAGTAGACCCCGTAGTCCCCTTCTACAAACACCTCTCCCCACAGGATGACCCCCCCCCCCTTACCGGCCCACAAGCCCAGCCGAGCCCAGGACCCGACCCTAACCCTCTGGCGGGCCGGCCGCCAGCGCGCGCCTTCCACACACCAGCACCAACCGCTGCCCCACCCAGCCGAGGCCGTCATGTCCTACAGGCATCTGACTGTAGGGGCCATACTACAATATCGAAAGCCAGCTCACCGTGGTGGGGCCGTCTTATCGACGAACACGTGGACGGCACACCACAGCAGGGTCTCGGTCAGCCCCACCAACGGCTGGGCCGGAAGCAGTCCCCAGGCGGCCGGCAGGCCCAGGTAACAGAGACATCTGACGGTCAGCGCTGAGAACGCCAGTACCTGCGGCGGCCGATAGATGATATCACAAGTGCGCGCGGGGACGCGGGTTGTATAAAACCGACGCAACTTCCACAACTATCCAACCTACCGAAAAAGCGATATTCAGATCTTCCAGGCATATCATCCGACCATACCTAATTCTGCCAAGAACAACAATTACGAACTGTTCAATGTCCCAACGCGCATGCACACATACACGCACACGTGCTCCGAAGCACGATCGGTCCAGCCGACGAGTCCTCACCACGGTGCCGACGAAGCCGAGCCGGATCATCAGCGGCCGGTGCAAGGCGCGCACGGGCAACCGCGACGCTAGCGCCACGGCGGCCGCCAGCACAAGCACAAACGTCGGCTGCGGCCGCCCGGCGGCGGCGTACGGCAGCACGAAGTTGAACTCGGCTGACGTCATCAGGCCGATGCTAAACACGGCGCTGGTGAACAGCACAGAGCTGCGGCACGAGCTGGGGACGGGGTGCACAGTGCTGATGAACAGGACAGAGCTGGGGCACGAGCTGGGGACGGAGTGCACAGTGCTGGTGAACAGCACAGAGCTGCGACACGAGCTGGGGACGGGGTGCACGACGCTGGTGAACAGCACAGAGATGCCTTTGGACTGGGACGGAGTGTCTTGAAAGTGGTGATGGGCGGTCGCACACGTTGCACGGCGGATAGCGACGAATATTTTGCTGGCCCACGCGTGCCGCGTTGCAGCAACAGCACACACGCCAGAGCACGGCTTATCCTTGAGCCCTTAATCGCTGAGAGTTGATGATATTTGTCCTGGCGACAACCACGTAACTCCGAACCGAAGTCATCGTTGAACGTTGGGGCGTACACATGAACAGCTATCACATGCGGATCATCAGTCACTGATCGTCGACCTTCCACGCGGACGTCGATTCCCTCCCAGGCAGAACTGACCGGAGCGAGCGGAGAGCAGCGCCGGGCCGATGCGGCGCCGTCTTCCCGCCGGCCAGCGGCAGCCAGGGCAGCAGTGCGGCGGCGGCCAGCGCCAGCGCCGCGCCCAGCACCAGCAGCGGCGCCAGCAGGCCGCGGTCGACGGCGCAGTCGGGCAGCGCGGCGGCGGCGGCCGCCAGCAGCAGCGCCGACGCCGCCTCTGCGGCCGGCGCCGGCCGCCCTGCGCGCTCCAGGTGCTCAGCCTCGTCGAGCGACCGCCGCCAGCAGCGCGCCACCAGGCGGCGGTGCGGCGCGCCGACCAACGCCCACACCGACAGCAGGCCCAGGCTGACGAGGAAGAGCAGGTCGGGCGGCAGCAGCGCGCCCGGCGCCTCCGCCGGCTCGCGGCGCTCCCGGGTGGGGCTCCCCGCCGCCTGGGACGTGATGACGTCACGGGGCGGGGCTGCGGCGTCCAGCGCGACCGGCTCCGATTTGGGCGCGGCGACGTCAGGCGGCGGCGGAGCCCGGCCGGCGTGCCGGCGCGGCTCGTGTCGCGCCGACCGGGAGCCGTTCCGCGCCGGAGAGGGCAATCTCAGGTTCACGACTCCTCCGCCTCTGGCAGCCGCATCAAGAGCGCGCAGGTGGCTTGCTTCACTCGGGACAGAGTCCGTACCGTCACGCATACTGCTGCCCGTGGCAATGACACGCGCCGCCGTGGCACGTCACGGTTCATCTCCAGCGCAGTCACACTCCGCCTGATTCTCCTGCCCCTCCTCCGCCGGCGGTGGGCGGCGGACGCCGCGCGCCTGCGGTCGCGAGCCCGGCGCCGCGCCACGCCCCGCCGCCGCACCGGCGACGCGCGGTGAGCCGGCGGCCCACCAGTCGGCGCCGACAGCAGCCGGTTCAGCGTCGGCGACAGCTTTTCCAGACGCCGCAGCGCCGCCGACAGGCTCCAGCCTCGCGGCTGGTCAGTCACCGTCGCCTCCTCCGGCACTGGCGCGCTCGCGACGCGCGAGCGATGGCGGGAGACGTGGCCGGAGCTCGGCCTCGGGCCGGGCGCCCGATTGAGGACCGCCTCCTCCTCGAAAGCCGGGATAGCGGTGAGGAAGCGCTCTCGGTCCACCGCCGCCAACGCATCCGGCTGCGGCTCTTCCCTTAGGGACCAGCCGCTCGGGTCCACCAGCCTCAGCCGACCACGTGACCCGACCGCACCCGGCGGGCCGCGCGGCCCGCCCGGACCACGTGGCCGCTGTCGAACCGCCAACGCCGGCTTCCGACCCCGTGACACGCCCTTCGGCGGCAGCGGCCTCCGGACCGGCGGCCCGCGGAGCGGCGACGACGGCGGGCCGCCCGCGGCCGTGCCGCACACTACCACGCCGCCCGGGTACTTGAGCGGGTCCCAGGGCACCTCGAGCTCCGAGGCGGGCACGCACAGCCGGCCGTCGCCCGCCGCCGGCCGCCCGCCGCCGGGCAGGACCAGGTCCGGCGGCGCCTTTACGGCGCCGCTGGCGGCCGGCCGGCGGCCGTGCGGGTGGGAGGCACCGCTGCTGGGGCGGTGGGGGAGTGGGTGGCCGGGGCGACCCTGCTCCGCCCCGGCCCCCGCGAGCACGGGCTCGACCTGGCCAGGACGGCGATGACTAGACGCTTCCACTTCTTGTTCCTTACCGCGTTGGCGAGAGTTTTGCTTCGCATGACTAGATTGTTGCTGAGTAATACTCGCGTGGCTGAGGCCACCAGCCGCCTGTCGGTGCGGCGGCGTCGCCTGACCGCCCTGCTCACTCACAGCGGGGAGCGCCCCCGCCGCACCCTGCGCCCCCTGGTGAGGCCAGAGGCGGTGGTGAGGCCGCCCACCGCCGGCGGCAGCGGGCCGGGGCCGCGGCGACGCGACGGGCGGCGTGAGCGCACCGGCCGCCTCCTCCGAGCCAGCTGCGGCGCCAGACGCCTGATGAGGAGCCGCCGGACGCGCCACGTGGTGGGCGCCGGGCCAGCCCCAGCCGAGGAGCGGGTCTGATGACTCAGCAGTGGCGGCTGACCCGGACGCCTCTTCACTGGAGTGAGGCACATGTTCCACAGCCGTCTGCGATGTGACGACCGCAGGAGGTCCGGCAGCGTCGGTCACGACCTCATGATGCGGCCACGCCCCGCCGACCGCCGCGCCATCTGGAGCCTCGTCCGAAAACTCAGGCGGCCGCAGGTTCGCCTCGGACGGGCCGGCAGCAAGATGACCGCTTGTCGGCGGCGGCTGGGCGCCGGCGGTTTGAGAGCCGCCGGCGGTCGCCTCGAGACCCGAGCCCTCCGGCGATCCGTGGGCGATGTCCGGCCCTGGCAGGCCGGCGACCGCGACTGATTCCCCCCCGACAGAGGTCTGCCCGGAGAGACCGCCGCCGCCGGCCGGCGCCTTGCCCTCGACACCGGCCGTCTCCGTGTTTGGCCTCTGGTCCGGCCTCTGCCCCGGTTTTTGGCCCGGCCTCTCCTTCGGCTTCTGGTTCGGTCGGGGCCGATACGGCAGCCGGTCCGGGGGCCCGGTGGGACCGGCGCCGGCCGATGCGGGACCCGGGTTCCGCGTGCCGCCGACCGGGACCGGCGGTGCGGACCCCATTGGCTCCTCCGTGGAGCTCGGCGCAGACCCCGACCCATCGATGGCTGCAGTGACCACTGGCTGGATGTGATGGGTCATCTCCCCATCACCTGGTCCAACGTGATCAATGTTTCCAGTCGCTGCTGGTCGGCCATGTTCGTTGCTTTCACTCGCCGGTAGACCCCAGTGGTCACTGTTCTCGCTGGCTACCGGTGGGCCGTGGTCTTTCGCTTCGCTGTGTCCTGGTCGGCTGAGGTCCCCGGTATCACTAGACACCGGTCGTTTATGTTCGCTGGTCTCGCTGTGCACGGGTCGTTTATGTTCGCTGGTCTCGCTATGCACCGGTCGTTTATGTTCGCTGGTCTCGCTGGGCACCGGTCGTTCATGTTCGCTGGTCTCGCTGTGCACTGGTCGTTTATGTTCGCTACTCTCGCTGGACGCCGGCCGTATTCGCTCGCTCTCTCCCGGTCGCGTGTCCTGACCCGTCTGACCGGGTCGTACTGGCGCGACCCCCGCACCACCCCCACTCACCGCCGTCACCCCATGCCGACTTCCGCCTCCCTCCGTCGTCCACTGTCCCAGCTCCTGCACCCCGGCGCCGGCCGGCAGCAGCGGCGGCGGCGCGGGGGAGCCGCAGCCGGTGCGCGGCGGCAGCGCCGCCAGCGCGCACAGCACCGCCGCCGTGACCAGCGCGCCGGCGGCGGCCGCCAGGCGGCGGCGGCGCGGCCGCGGCTCGGCGTGCAGCGCGCGCCACCAGAGCGCGCCGCCGACGCCGCGCAGCATCAGCAGCGTGGCGACGGCCAGCCCGGCCTGCAGGGGCGTCACACCCAGCTGTGTGAGGTGCAGGCAGAGGAAGGGCAGCGCGCAGCTCTCGGCGGCGCCGCTCAGGCAGAGGAAGGCCGTCACCAGACGCTCGGCGCGACGGAAGTGCATGGTGGAGACAGTAGTGATGCTGGTGAGTGGTGATGGTGGTGGTGAGCAGCAGCAGGTACTGGAAGCAAAAACACATCCAGTGACTGGTGAATAGTAAGATGGTGGCATAGTTTGTCATTTGCCAGATGCAGTCAAAGGAGATGTGATTTAGGGTTTTAGCCAGACCACAACAGTGCAAGAGGGAAGTTTTTTAAGCTTTCTGGGGAATGCAGCTTTTTTGCAGTACTTTCACATTTGTTCATGTCAAAATTTGATGGCTCAAAATTCTGGGAGAGTGGTCTCTACATACCACAATACATCTACAGGCCAAGTAATGGATGCCTGGTGTGGTGGTGGAACTGGTGTCCAAATTTAGTATTCCATGACTTTAGCTGATAGAACTTTGCAATCAGAAGTAATCCTGAGTATGGCTTAAATTTGGTTACATGTTGTAAACATTCAAAAAGCTAAGTTTATGCTGTCTTTAAGCATTAATTTTTCTGGGATAAGAGATCTGGCTAGTTCTTTATTTCAACTCCATCTATTTCCCAACTTGCCTCATAAAATTTCATGAATGACATTTCATTCCATTGTCTTTTTTCAGTAGGATGTAGTCTTACAATGTATTTTCTGAGTTGTATATACCATTACACAATCTGCAATATTCAGCTATCCAAGCACATTCACAATGATGCTCATTCTCACCAGTTACAAAATCAAGGTAACATGCCATGAACAATGATCATAAGGCTTGAGAAAAAATGGAATAATATTTTTTTTCCAATATTATTGGTATGGCAGCAAAGATGCCACAGTGTGTGAATTTCATGCATATCAGTCAGACCTGTTTTCAACATCAAAACATATTTTGATGAGGAGACAAGGTAAAGTGCACAGTACAAACACAGTTTGAGCTAGAGAAGAAAAACAGGAAATCTTTGACATGCTAAAATCCTCTTATTATCATGTCTGTCTAGGCCAAACAGCAAAAATTCCGCACTTTCCTAAATCCACCGCTCGAATTTTTCCACATCACAGATAAAACAGCGCACAACATGCGGGTCGGCGACAGTGACGGGCATGCTTGGGAACGCATGACAGTCATTTGTTCACCTACCAACAGAACTCCCCAGTCTTAAAACGATAAAGCAATCAGCCGGCTCGTCCAGTTCCAGCAAGACCCATCCAAACGTCGCGCCCTTTCCAGGCTTCGTAGCACCCGCTCATTCCAGCACAACCATGGAACGACGATCCTTGCGCACCACTGCGCCAGCGACTTGTTTACACTGTATCAGCTGATTTCAGTGGCTCTCAAACAAAGTTAGCAAGGGCGCAAAGTCCAGTGGAACTGTACCACGGCAGTCCGAGAAAGAAAATGTCCCCAAGATTTGACAGAAGCACGCCACCTTACCCTGGCGCACGCCCGCAATTGTTCCCTGTTATTCATACGGAAAACGCAAGACCCCATGCAGTCAAATGTGGTATGTCACATATCATGCATACGAGCTTCTGTTGTCTTGCATGTTACGTACTCGGGACAGTCAGGCGAAAGGGAATGCAGCACGCTACTACCAAAATCCAGACGCGAGAGGAGCCTTGCGCCAGTGGCTTACAACCTGCTTTTCGGGGACAAAGAATTAATGTGCATTTTCCGCGCATTGCATTACAAGATTTCACTGTAATTTCCTCTTAGGGGAAGGGGGTAACACTAACTTATTCCCTCCAACAGCAGTTCATCCGATAGTCCTCCGCAGCTGATCTGCTATAAAACGCTCAATAAGTCTATGCATCCGCTCAGTAGAACGTGCACCCCGCAGGGGCACCGGCTGCGGCCGGTGTAGGGGACTAGTGCCCCCTCGGGTCCCAGCTCCGGTAACGGGTGGACAGCGCAAGCTGTTCCTCTCAGGGCGTAGCGACCCTGCCGGTACGTGAGCTCCTGCTCCTTGTCCCGCTCTCTCCCTCCACATTACCCGCACTCCCGCATCCGGCCCTATCACCACTCCTCATCCTCGTTTTATCGGGGTCGCCGTGCCCCCTCGCCCACGTCCCCGTGTTGATCGGATCCTGGTGGCTGAGGGGCGCGTCGTGCGGGTCAGTCACGGCGCGCCCCAACATTCCACTTTGGCCAGGATATCCGGGGGCGTGGGGGGGCCCGTGTGGCCCCACACGGGTCCAGCGGCTTGTCGCTCGCGTTGCGGTTGGGTGCCCCTTGCGGGTCTCCGCTTGGGGCGCCTGGCCGTGCGCAGCGGCTTAAGGAGTCAAGGGGCGGCGGCGCTGAACCACGGTCAGGACGGGAAGGGGTCTCCCCGGTTACACCTGGCTGTGTGGGAGGCGTCGTTCGCCCCGTATAGCACCGGGGTAGCCCTGGCGGTGACCACCTCCCTAGGGAGTGTTGGGCCGTCCCCCAGTTGGGCTCCGCGGTGGGTGGGGAGCCCCGGTGCCGAAATGCAAACCCCTTTTTGCATGGCATCCTTTACCTTTAAAAACACCCGTCCTCCGAAAGGGGGGCGGACCTCGACAACTCCAGGGTGCAGAGGCGAATCTGCTATCCCCGGAACACGGATCCTCGTCTTCGTAAGTGACGAGATTAGGTTGGCGTCCCTGTCACTGTTTCAGAGAAGAAATGGCTGCGGCAAATTTGGAAAAATTATAAGATGTGACAAGCTCCGGGATGGAAAAATAGAAGTTGAATTTGCTAGTGACTTGGAGGCGAGTCGGGCTATGGAAGCAACTGAGTTTTCGTACAGTGTTCGGGATGGGGCTGGCAAACGCGAAAAAACAGTGTCAATGTCAGCGACACCACATAACACGAAAAATTCGTCCCGGGGCGTGGTGAACTGTTTTGACCTGCGTGACGTTGACAAGGAAGAGGTCGTGGAGGAGCTCTCGGAGTTTGGAGTGACCGCCGCTCGACGGATTCTTGTCAGAAGGGGAGGAGAGTTAGTGCCCACGAACAACATTACACTCATTCAGTCGCCCCGACATACCATCCGAGATACATGTGGGGTACGTCCGCGTAAAAGTTCGTCAGTTTTTGCCTAACCCCATGCGGTGCTATCAGTGCCAGCGATTTGGTCACACGAAACCCAACTGTCGGAACCGCGCTGCGTGTAGTAAATGTGCGTCCCTCGAGCACATGAGCGAAGAATGTACTTCTGACAAACCCCACTGTGTCAACTGCGGCAAGGACCAGGTTCCGCACATGTCCTACGACCGTGCATGTCCAGCCTACGCTAAGGAGAAGGAAATCATATCAACCAAAACTTCTAAAAACGCATCATTCCGTGAGGCTCGAGAACTTTATAACGACACCCACCCAAAAACATCGTACGCATCGAAAGTGAAAGCTTCGTTGCCGCATACCAACGTGATCGAGGACATGACGGCTGTTCAATTTCTGGAACTGTTGATATCATTTGGCTTATCAGTTGTACCCTCGGCACGCGCCCCGGACTCACAGCCAGCACCCCAAGCTCCCTCCCCACCAACCGAGCAGTCGGTGGCCGCCGTGCTGCCGGCCTCCTCGGCACCAGTTGGATCGCCAACAAATGACAGGTGGACGACGGTTCGGCGTGGCCGCAGCCCTCGCGCGCCGTCCGGTATTCCTTCGTCTGAGAAACCACCGGTCTCCTCATCACAGGCACCCCTCACCAGTGCATGTGAACGTGTAGCAGAGACGATGGAGCGTCAAGAAGCTGATAGGCGCGCCCGCGAAGCCAAGCGAGCGCGTCTAGTTGAGCAGGAGAGGATGAAGGCGATTAGCCGGCTGCCGGGGGCGGATCAGGGACATGCTCCCGCGGGGGAAGCCGGTCCACCGTCCCAGACGGCGCAGAGGCCCCTGGTGGATCCGAGGTTCGGAAGCCACCGATGGGCCCTCCTCTTGCGCCGCCATGTAGGGTCACGGCTTCGCCGGCGCCGTCCCCGTCTAGAGTGGGGCGCCCGGAAAAGCGTGCCCCCCCCCCCCTGGCCAATCTCGCCCACAGACGGCAGCCCACGTATTCGGCCCAGAACCCGGCCGGCGTCGGTGGGATCAGACATTGGTGGGTCCTTGCACCCCACAGCTGGACCGTCTGGGTCTGCTGTGGCCGGCACAGCCGAGTATTTTTGACAGTAGGTCTGTTTTACACTCACAACCCAAACACATGCCCCCCGCCCTCCGCTAGGCGTCGATACCATGGAGTGATAGGAAGCTAACGACCGTCCTGACCTCTTAGCTCCATGACGAATGTTTTACAGTGGAACTGTAGGGGCGTCCGAACAAGCTACCAGCATCTCCAACTATGCGTTAACGAGCGGCGTCTGGCGGTGATAGGTCTCCAGGAGACAAAACTGGCACCCGACAGCGTTTTTAGTCTTTCGGGTTATGCTGTTTGGCGGCGAGACTTACCACCTGATCCTGTTGCTCATGGTGGCGTTCTCCTAGCCGTGCACCACAGCGTGTGTGCACAAAGGCTGGCTTTGAATACTGAGCTTCAAGCTATCGCAGTCAGTGTTATTAAACTGCCATACGATCACCATATGCTCAATCTACTTGCCTCCGGGGACCGGGCTTCCGTCTGCTCATCTGAGACGCCTGGTGGCTCAGCTTCCGCCGCCTGTCCTCATTTTATGTGATTTTAACGCTCACCACTCAGCGTGGCGTTGTGTCAAGACAAACACTCGCGGGAAACGCTGCGAAGCCATCATACTTGAAGAATCGCTGTGCCTCTTAAACACGGGCACGCGTACCCATTTTACACCCCCATCGGGGCAGGCATCGGCAATCGACTTAAGTCTTTTGAGCCCACAACTGATCAACCATTTTGACTGGTCAGTGTCAGACGATCCAATGGGAAGTGACCACTTCCCCATCTGGATCAAGTACCGGGCTGACGTTTTTCTTGATTTTCGACCACAGCGCTGGAATTTTAGAAAAGCCGACTGGACTGAGTTTCAAGCGAGGATCGAGCATTCCCTTACTGTGCAGCCAACGAGTGAACCCCCGTCGGTAGAAGATTTGACATCGCTGATTTTGCGTTCTGCAGAGGGGTGGTTACCGCGAACGTCGCGCTGCCCTCGTCGTCCTCCTGTCCCATGGTGGACGCAGCGGTAGCGGGACGCAATCTGTGCACGTAGGAGGGCCCTTAGAAAGTTTGACCGTCGGAGCACTACTGAGAATCTTATTGCATTTCGACGAGCACGAGCGGCTGCTAGACGTACCATTCTAGAGGCTAAGCGGGCATCGTGGCGATCGTACGTCGGCCATCTAAACTGCCAAACACCTGTATTCAATATATGGTCACGGATCAAACGCATTGCTGGACAGCACTCGTCTGTGCTACACCCTGTGCTCCGTATCAATGGACGTGACATTATACACCCAGCTGACGTAGCAAATGCAATCGCCCGCGCATTCTCCGAACGATGTGGCAACGGCAATGCCGTCCCACAGTTTATGCGTCACCGGATTCGCTGCGAGGCATCCCCTGTCGACTTCAGCACGACGGAGCAGATGTCGTACAACCAACCTTTTACAATGGCCGAACTAATTTCCACGATCGGATCGCTGCGCAACGTGGCAGAGGGTCCGGATCTAGGTCACAACGCCATGCTTAAGCAACTCCCCACTTTAGGAGTTGAGGCCCTCTTAGCAACGTACAACAATCTCTGGGAGAATGGAGGTTTTCCGGAGTCGTGGCGTGTGTCACATATTGTCCCTATGCTCAAGCCTGGTAAGAGTGGGGCTGACCCTGCTGACTATCGCCCTATCTCACTGACATCATGCATTTGTAAGTTGATGGAGCGTATGGTAAATGTGCGTTTGTCGTGGTTTTTGGAGCGGTACAGCGTTTTTTACGGCTACTCAATGTGGATTCAGGAAAAATCGCAGTACCATTGACCATCTAATAGCTCTCGACACAAACATCCGCACCAGTTTTAGGGAAAAACGACATGTTGGCGCTGTGTTTTTTATGTTGAAAAAGCCTATGATACGACGTGGCGTTACGGCATCCTGAAAAAGCTCTTTCATTATGGGATTCGAAGAGCCACGGGCACGTTCTTAGCGAACTTTATGACTGATCGTTATTTCAGAGTTCGTGTTGGTTCACACTTCCCGGATAGGTACCAACAAAATAATGGCGTGCCCCAGGGCAGTGTTTTGAGCGTCGCTTTGTTCGCGGTGATGATTAAAGATATTTGTGACTCCCTTCCAAAGTCGATCAGCCGCTCACTCTTCGTGGATGACGTCGCCATCTGGTATGCCTCGTCAAACTTTGCCTCTTTGGAGCGTCGCTTGCAGTTGGCTGTGATCAGCCTGGAAAGATGGAGTGTTATAAACGGACTACTTTTCTCGACCTCGAAAACAGTCGCTATGCACTTTTGCAGACGACGGCGTCAATGCCCCACTATGGCTTTAAGGCTATACGTTCAGACCATCCCGAACGAATCCAGCACCCGCTTCTTGGGTCTGCAGTTTGATAGCCGTTTATCGTATGGGTCACATTTGAAAACCCTACGTGACAACTGTTTTAAAGCATTGAACATATTGAGGTATGTGTCTCAAGCACCTTATGGAGCCGACAGAAGAACACTGTTGCTGCTATACCGCTCACTTATACGTTCGAAACTTGACTATGGCTGTTATATTTATGACCGCGCGCCGAGTTCCTCCAAACGTTTATTAGACACCGTGCACCATACCGCATTACGCATTGTGACGGGGGCATTCAGAACGTCGCCAGCTGCTAGCCTTACCGTGGAAGTTAATGAACCGGCGTTGGCACTGAGAAGGGAAATGCTTGGCATGCGGTACTTTTGCAAGCTGGCTCAATTTCCCAACCACCCGACCAACCGAGCAATCTTTTCACGTGATGTGGAAAGCAAGTTCCAAAGTAGCGGAAGGCCGTCCGCTATTCCATTTGGTGTCCAAATGAAAAAGCTGTTCCGGGAAAGCGACATACGTTTGCGTGGTGTGTTAAGGTCTCGTCCCGTATTAGTGCCTCCATGGGAGCTAATATCACCAAAAGTGGATGTATCCTTTTCATGCGCCAGCAAACAGGGAGCGATCCCATGCGACCTGAGATCGAAGGCTCTGGAGCACATCGGGTCGTACATAGGTTTTCAAGCCACATATACTGATGGGTCCAAAACGGAGGTAGGCGTTGGTGCTGCATTCGTGAATTACCAAGCCACCCGGTCCTTTTCTTTACCGAAACACGCCTCAGTTTACACGTCCGAGCTCGTTGCAATCAGTAAAGCCCTATGCTTCATCGAAGTTGGTGAGAGCAACTCACACGTGATCTTATCCGATTCTTTGAGCAGCCTGTTGGCCCTTACAACTTTTAACCCACCTTGTCCCATTATACAGGATATTTTAGTTCGCCTGACTGCGCTGGATCTTGTTGGTAAAACTGTCGTCTTATGTTGGATACCGAGTCATGTGGGTATCGGAGGTAACGAGCGTGCTGACGCGGCCGCAAAACGGGCAGCGCGTGCACCTTGCACCCGTTCTTTACCCTTGCCGGCAAGGGACTTTTACCCTGGAATCGCGACCTTTGTGGAGGGGAAATGGCAACGCTGCTGGGACGTCATTGTAAACAATAAGTTAAAGATGATCAAGCCACAACTGGGTCCATGGTCTTCAATCTCACGTAAATTGAGACGCGAAGAACTAACCCTGAGCAGATTACGAATTGGCCACACGCACGCGACACATAGTTACCTTTTGTGCGGTGATGAACGCCCTAAAGGTCCTCGCTGTGGTGCGCCACTTACGGTTCGGCACGTTATTCACTCTTGCCCACAGCTCAGAGAAGAGCGGGCACTTTACTTCGGACGAGATGCGTCAGGTCTTACCTTTCCAGACCTTATTGGCGACGATTCTCGCATGCTTGGCACCGGACAGCTGCTTTCATTTTTGAAAAAACGTAGGGTTCACAGCCATTTACACACCACGGTAAACACTTAGCTGTTATGGGCGCAAAACGACCGTAGAAGTCGACGCGCCCTAAAACCCCAAGCATCATCATTATCATCAGTAGAACGCGCAAGGTAGTGTCATGAACGCCCATTCTCCAATCACTCCCGCCGTCCAAAAGGAAACCACTTCACTTCCAAAAATCATGTATTCGGCCCCTCCACAATGGGCCCGATGAAACCGGGCTGAGGCGAACATGACATGACATCAATGAATGGCAGTTACAACGGCAAGCTGTACCCAAACGGCGGGCCCGACACACCCGCCGCGCACCTGCCGTGACCGGAGGTCAAGCACCCGCCGCCGACTGTCCAAGCGCCACGCATTCCGGACGGCACTCGAGTACACTCGCGCACTTGTCTGGAGTTGGCGCCGAGTGGCAGTTGGAAACTGATACTGCGGCCCACCCGCCTTTTGCATTTGTTGATGGGAAGACATCGATGCATTTACGGAAGATGTTCCACTTGCCCGGCGCAACGCCACGAAAACAACTTCAGCAACTACAAGCGATACAGTAAAAACAGCTGATGGCATTTCTTACGGACATTTGTGACGTCACACGCGGAAAGGTCTCCATGGTGCTGAAATCTGACCAACGTTGGAGGCCGTCCAGCCCGCGGAAAACAAAGGATGCCGCCCGACGTGATATCACCCACCACAGACTGGTGGTCTGTTTGGAGACCACTGACAGCCTAGCCGGAGTTCTTCATTTGGGCCATGACGACGCAGCCCAGGTCCATGATCTGCAGGTACTCGTCGGCGCCATCTTGGAGCCGGGAATCACACAGCTGTGCGAACACAGGGCGAGAGTCACATTAGGGGAGATGCGCTGATAACCAGCCATTAATTTCATATGCTCCAAGTGCTGGGGCTTTTGCTGTTATATATGTTTTAAGGCACGCTGATTGTATTGGTCAACAAACGCCCAGTGCATCAAATACCCAAAGCTTTAGCTTAAGCTATTCTGCTATCAAGATGCAAATTATCTCAGAAATGTTACGGATTTACGTGCCTGATGTTGCATGTAATACTCAGTGGAAGGAAGATAGGAGCCACAGTCGTTTCAATGGGGGTTTCAGGATCTTCGGTACGTCCACCAGGCACAAGCCGCTCCCACGAGTTCCCGCAGCGCCACAAGGTCTCTGATGATCCATCGGTCTCACGGGTCCCCACAGGGCCAGAAGGCCTCTGATGTTCCATCTCTCCCATGGGTTCCCACAGCGCCAGGCGGTCTGATGACCCATCGGTCCCACGGGTCCCCACAGCGCCAGACGGTCTGATGACCCATCGGTCCCACGTGCCCCGCAGCGTCAGAAGGCCTCTGATGTCCCATCTCTCCCATGGGTCCCCGCAGCGCGGGCGGCGTCGGGCTTCACTCACGGCCAGCCTCTCCAGGATGATGGCCTTGCCAAGGTCCGGCACGTCCTCCAGTCTGATCAGCTTGTCCATCAGCTGCACCAACAACTGCCCGCACAGAGACGG
This sequence comes from Pollicipes pollicipes, assembly GCF_011947565.3. Lineage (NCBI taxonomy): Eukaryota > Metazoa > Arthropoda > Thecostraca > Pollicipedomorpha > Pollicipedidae > Pollicipes > Pollicipes pollicipes. The sequence continues at coordinate 2,052,725 of NW_023597055.1, forward strand.
AGACGCCCGACGTCAACATCATAGCAGCACACTTGGGCTTTACCGGGGGACGTAATGTGCCTCTGAATGTAGCCAAAAACGATTCACCGCAGTGTTATACGACGTGATAATTGTGACATGATTGACAACTTTTAACGCAAAGGTACGATTCCGTGTTTTAGCGCAACAATGTCAACACACAATGCAGTATCACAACAATAAAACATAATAAAACAACAACAAAACACAACAAAAACAAAATATCCAAGCGGTTTTATATAAGGTGACACAAGTGATAATTCAATCTAGCTGCATCATGGAATCTACGGCCAGTACTGTGTGTCTAGTCTGCACCCTTTCCTGGACCGGAAAATAACATCAGTGTGGCCACTGACATGAAGCCTGTCCACCCTCACACTCACATCCCTGCTTCACCACGCGAACGCAGACCTCAGCGATGCTGGCCGGTCTGACCTGGGCGGGTGTCAGTCACACCCATGACTGACCTGGGCGGCGGCGTAACCCTCCAGGATCAGGTCCCGCACGCTCAGTTCCAGTTTCTCGTACGACCCGGAGCGGCAGGCGGTCAGCAGCTGCTCCAGCACCGGCTCCGACACCACCTGACGGCCGAGGCACCGCGTGACACACCGCTCCTCCCGTAATGATAACGACCGATGACGGTTTCTCCTGCGTGTCACTGCTCCGATCCTGAGTGCTGGAGGCGTTCACGCCGGCCACGGCAGTGGTCCCGGACTCCCGATCATAACTCCTATGATCAGATAGATATTATGATATTGATATATGATAACATGGATAACAGATAACATAATATCTGTTATCATATGGGATATAATATGTATGATATTATATATATATATATATATATATATATATATATATATATATATATATATATATATATATTCATCACTCCTTCCATTCTAACGTTTCGAGATCTTATCTCATCTTCGGAGAAGACTAAATTGCACAAGAAATAAGTTTTGAGTTTTAAAGGATGAAAAATTGTGCACTACTGTTGGAAAACATCTTTTGGTACGGAGAACATAAATGAAGCATAACTAATTGAAGTAAGACGGATTGCTATTTTCATCTTCATACATGTAAGAAACACTCATAATGGGAACATCACAAAGACACAATGGGAACACTACTGCCACAATCACATCAATAGTGCTCACCGCCCACCACCTAACAGCTAAAGAGTTGTGCAAGAATTTGTCTGTCTGTTTAGGGCCGGAGAGAGTTCGTTAATGAATATGCTTTCCCAAATTTGAAGGCGTCTTCTGTCATTGCACGTCCGTAAAATGTCAGTGCTGTCTGTCAGTTGTTGTCGTGTCAATGTCATGTCGTGTTCGTGTCGCATGTGGTCCAGAGGTGCCCCGTCACGTAAGTGCATTGTCAGGCGTCGTGAGTGTCGTTGTGGTCACACCAATGCAGTGTGTGGAACGAAGTTTGCAGCCTTCGATGTTGTATTTGAATTGATAACTACATTGGTACATTTCAGTTTGTCGGGTTTGTTGGGCTGTTTCTCATAAGAAAGTTCGATATCTTCTTATTACAATAGTAAATGACGATGTCCATTTTGTGGTCGTTTTTGCCTTTAACATGTTGAGATATAATTTCCCGTAAAGCTTTTTCGTCCTGTTTGTGAGCAGATGTCATTTGATTTTGATAGTACAGTTTGACGGTCGGTTGGATGTCCTGCCTTGGTTTGCTGTCAAAGTGTCTTGTCATATGTCGTTGTGTCTCGTTTTCGATGTCAGAATTTGAAAAACCGTTGTTCACCAGGATCTGTTTGATTCGTGTCAATTCTGAATGTAGTCCTGTCCAATCAGAGCAGTGCTTAAATGCTCGTCGAAGAAAGGACCTTATGACGCTAATTTTGTAGCGTCGAAGACACTCACTGTCAGCATTTAAGCACCGTCCGTTGCTAGTCTGTTTTCGGTATACAGTCGTTTTGAATTGTTGTCCTTGTCCATGAACAGCTACGTCAAGAAAGGGTATTACGTTTTGCACACTTTGCTCCGTTGTGAATTTTAAGCCAGACCGTTCTTCAAAGGTGTTTTTGAGATGTCCTAGTTGGTCAATGTCCCTAACTTCTACAAAGATATCGTCTACGTAGCGGCAGTAAATGTCCGGTCTTATGTCGACGTTTTGTGGTATGTCGGTTTCTACGTGTCCCATAAAGAAATTAGCGAATAAGGTCCTAGAGGTGAGCCCATTGCAACACCCTCAATTTGGCAATACATTCGGCCATCAGGCCCGCGGAAAGAAACTTCCAACGTGCTTTTAGTAATTGTTCAAGAAGGCGCTTTGATAGTATGAGAGGAGGAATTTCAGGATGATTGTAAACGCGGCCAAGGGTGATGGATATGGTTCTTTCAATGGGCACGTTTGTAAATATATTTCAACATCTAGAGTGGCTAGTAGACCCTTAGAATGACGAGGTCTCATTATATCAATAAACTCATCCGTCGACGACAAGCTGTAGGACATAGGAAGACATGGGGACAGAAGATCATTGAGAAGTTTTGCAATTCTGTAGGTTGGTGAAGAGATCCGTGAAATTATTGAACGAAGGGGTTGCCATTTCTGTGAGTTTTTACAGACCCATAAGTATAACCAAGCGCAAATTCACCCGTTATCTTGGAAAAGCGTATGCCATCAAAAGCGGCATTGGCAGCGGTGATTAGTTTGTTAAGCATGGTCTTGAGTTTGTCTGTTGGATCTTTTGTGATGTGCCGGAACTTCTTGTCGTCGTTCAAGATGCAGTTTAGTTTCTTATGATATTCCTTTTTGTCAAGTATTACGTAGAGTGATGATTTGTCCGCTCGCCGAATGATGATGTCTTTTTCTCGAAGTTCCCTTGCCGCCGTCCTGAGTTCTTGCGTGAATATCTTGCTCCTATCATTTCCACGCTTTTTCGTGCTCTCTCCTAGTAAGCTGTTCTTTAGATTCTTGTCCACGGTAACCTTGTTCTCTTTTTCCAAATTCAAGATATCCTGGTAAAGTTGGACAATATATATATATATATATATATATATATATATATACACAAAATATCTATAAATAATAAGATATAATATGAGATAACATAACATAAATGCTATCATATGGGAGAGATAACATAAATGTTACCATAACTCTACCCTGCTACAGTGCAAGAGTTTGATTAACCACACTATGCTCAGCGTGCCATGGTAATACTTGGTGATACTAAGGATACGACAGAGAGTAAAACATACATAAACACGGTGTAATAAGAATGCACGGTAATGCTGCAATAAACGATGCGATCTATGTCAACGGCGATACATGGTAACGGCATCGGGGATCGTATCGTAACGGTATCGTAAAGGCATCGGCAGCCCTGTGCGCTGTTCGTTCCAAGGCTTGCATGCCTTCCCGCTACAGGAGTCCCCATCACCGGGCGGTGCTTAACCCCCACGGCTGTTGGCTGACAACGCTACGTCTTGCTGATCTCCGTTAGCTATGGCCGCAGGGACCCATCATGGCCTCCGTACATCGAGCTCCCACCGGGGCCCGGTACTTGTTATGCTCGCTGGACTCCTGGCTGCAGGTAATCTCCATGCTTCAGGCTTGTTCTGACAGCCAAATCCCTATCCAGCGAAATATGTGCAAACCCTGAGATACCCTCAACAATCTCGCGATGTCGCGATACCGCTCCCGTTATTGTTGTTATAATGATAATGATGATGATGATGTTGAAGAATGACGTTGAGGATTGCATCAATGATGGTGACGTTGGTGAGGATGACGTTGATGATGTCATACCGTTTCCGTGGCCCCTACGCCCATTCCTCCGACCCCACGTCGCCCTGGTGACCCCGTGATCACCCTCTTGACCCCTGGCCCTCCACCGTACCCCCATGACCTGGCACTCACCCCCCATGACCTCTCGGACGTCCGCAGCTGTAAGCCCGCCGGCCGGCCGCAGTCGCGCCGCGGACTGCAGCGTGGTGATGGCCTTGCGCAGGTCGCCGTCAGATGTCTCCACCAGCGTCGCCAGGCAGTCGGTGTCGCACTGCACGCCCTCGGCCGTGCAGATGTCCTGCAGCCGCTGCACCAGGATCTCGCGCGCTGCCGGCGCGTCCGGGGCGGGACAAGCGGTCACGTGGTGCGCACACGGGCCGGGGCGTACCGGACCACGTGATGTGCGCACTTGATCAGGGCAGATGTCACATGACGTGGACACAAGGCTGTTCCGAAGGTCACCTGTCTGTCAGCACGCGGTAGCCAAGAGTCAAATACAGTGAACGCACGGCGATACACGGCGCCGCCGTGTGCAGCTCACGCACAGCAACACGCACACAGGCAAGAAATGGTGAGCATAGCAAGCATAGCGAACTGAGGACCCACTGTCCCGCGCTGTCCGGGCCGAATTACAGCCCCAGCCGGGCCGAGGCGAGGCTCGCCACTCACAGAGGGGTTTGAAGCGGAATTTGGCGCAGCGCGAGGTGAGCGGGTCGATGATGCGCGACACGTAGTTGCAGATGAGGCAGAAGCGGGTGGTGCGCGTCTCGCGCTCCATGGTGCGCCGCAGCGCCGCCTGCGCCGCGGACGTCATCGAGTCGGCCTCGTCCAGAATCACCATCTGGCGGCGAGACGGCAGATGGTCATTGGTGATGATAGCGATGCGTCAGGTGCCGGACCAGTGACGTCACTGGGTCCAATGCCACAACATGATGATGCTAAGTGGAGTCAGGGCTGGATGAATGAGTCACTGGTGTCACCTGATGATGTCACACAACAAAAGGAAGTTGACAGGAATGGCATGGCTTAGAAGAGTAATTGAGCACAAACCTCAATCATACAGCAAAGATGTCATTATGGTGAAACAATGCTAGTGAAAGCATGGGAATGAAATCGTTGAAAATAATGGGCAACAACAACTGCCCAAAAATACTGTTTTTTAACCTGCATATCAAAAGACTAAAGACAGCATGAAAATATTATCCGTTTGTTGTTTGTACTACAAATTTGAACACTATGTAACCCATACCAAACACACTTATTAGTAATGCACATACACAAATGGGCAAAGCATGTGTCTGCCTTTAAGTAAAATAAAACCCATGTTTTACACATTATAAAATACACCTTTGGGCAATGCAGAGAGCATCTTGCATACAAATAATGCACACCTCATACTAAATGTTTTGTTAAGGGTAGCCACTATATATCAAATCACGTTATGCATGAAACTAGTCCCCTACACTCTACTTTCACCCATATGTTGAGACCAAACTCAGGCCCCACTAAAATTGGAAGCACATTGTTGTTAAGTACAGTCCTTGAGGCACTGTGACCACTGAGATCGTGATGTGCTATAAAATACACATGTTGTAAAAATATTATAAACTGGTGCTATAAATGCAAAATAACTGACACATATCTCATTCAAAGCATCATGTGTGCAATAAAGGAAAATGGGCCAGCCACAGTGCACACCCACCTTGTAGGCAGGGCAGGCGCGCCCGTCAGTGCGGCAGGAGGGCACTGCCTGCTGCGAAAAGCCCTTGACCTTCTCACGGACCACAGCGATGCCGCGTTCGTCCGAGGCGTTCAGCTCCAGCACCCTGGCGGCGACCGCGGGAAACACTAGTGCGTGGCATCGACACTGCTAGGCTATGTAGTGCCGTAGCCGCCGAGGCCGGAAAACATCTGCACACGATCTCTTCACAACTCACCGCGCAATGTACCATGGTGGTCTCCTTGTAACAACTCAAATGCATACATCTGTGCCTGCTTATCCAGTGAAATAATCTCCATCGGGATTCACTGAAGGCATGCGACACTCAGGGGCGACATCATTGACACCGTCACACGCTCAACACCAGCAGCAGTCCGCCTGACCACGATGTCCACGTGCCAGTTGCACCAGCATACCTCTGTTTCATGTCCTGATCCGAACAGCTCCCGGCAGGCGGCCAGGATGGTGGACGTCTTGCCCGTGCCCGGAGGCCCGTAAAACAGCAGGTTCGGCAGCTGAAAAGCGTAATCCCCCGTCGGCACAAGCGGACAGGTTCAACACCTGTCAGCTGTGGCTCACACGCTATGGCACTCACCAAATGACATGCCCTTTATGGATTCACACTGATTTATCTAAATTGGTGTTCAACTGGTTAATAACCTGTAAGGGTTGCCACTCCAAGGCAAGGGGTCAGGTTAGTGACAGATGAACATGATGAACATTGGACCCAACACACTACTCTCCACAGAAAAGCTTCAAGTGAAAGGCTGCCCCTGCCCACAGTCATGCCTTGTATCTTTCAAGTGCTGTCCCAAAGCATGACTGAAATGATATGACAAAAACAAAGTTTTAAAAGCAATGTGCATGAAGTCAAGCATATTTGAAGATTGGATGGTAGGGGTCAGGGCTCACATAACAATTGCTTAGCATGAGCTCTGATTACAGAAATTCATCCATTCAACAGATTTGGGCCAAATCCTTTGAAATCTTAAGATACACTGCACTGATTATAATTATGTGTAACAGATCTCCAAACCATCTACCCAAATAAAGCAAGATCCAAAATTCCTCTATAATGGTACATAATTAGCTTACAAGTGCCAACTACACAAACATTTAGCAGATAAGTGTAACTTACGTCAGCGCCCTTCATGCACTTCTTCAACATCATCACTACTTCATCCTGGAAAGCAACATCATCTACAGTCTTGGGCCGGCTGAAACCAGGAAAGGAATGTCATCATCCAGATTTCTTTGATCATGCTCTGATAAAACAGATGCCATCAAAGGCCTGCGTGGTAGAAACTTGACCATGATTTTGATTACAAAAGTACACCAATACTTAGCAGCCTCTGATTCAGAATGGCAACAGCTTTAACTTTCACAGCATGAGTTTTGGACCATTCCTGGACATGACCCTAACCTCCCTTAACTTTGTAACACAAAATCAATCACAGGAAACAGCCAGGGTATACATTCCTACCTCATGTTAAAAAAGAGCATTGTACATCGATCGTCGTTTTTAACGCAGAACATATAGTAATAAATCGCAAAATGGGTCATCCAAGCTCTTACCTTGGAACTTAAATAACTACGATAGAGAACATCCGAGCGCAAACACGTAGCAACCACGACCCGGCGCCATTTCTACGCGTGATTGCAACATTACTGCGTGATCACATCATTACTGCGCATCCAGAACCCTAAAAATGTATGAGGCCGAGGTAACAAGAATTCAATAAAATGTGTTTCTTGCATATCCAAGCGGTCTTCTGTATTGTTTGTAGATTGGTCAACATGGTGGAGAAATATGACATTTTGTGTGGGAACGAAAAGCAAAATGAGAATACGGCAGCTAAACAAAACTTCTTAGTGCAGTAAATATATATGGCATGGAACATGGGTGCCAATCGGACACTGGGTTGAAGGGGACAGGGTGGGGGTTTGTTAGGTTAGGTTAGGTTAGGTTAGGTTAGGTTAGGTTAGGTTAGGTTAGGTTAGGTAGGTTAGGTTAGGTTGGTTAGTTGTTATGCTAGGCTAGGCTAGGCTAGGCTAGGCTAGGCTAAGTTAGATTCTGGCCTGTCCACTTCATAAATGTACCACCTAGACATGATAAGGAACGTTTTTCATCACATTATTATTGTTAACTTGGTCCCATAATTTTTTATGGTTCTCGATAAGCAGAAATATTGTAATTAGGCAACGGCAACACAGAAACGGTGCTGGGGAGTCGAGGAGGTGGGTGCGTGCAGAGCTAGGGAGCTTGCTGCCGTAAATATTAAAATTTGAAGGTAGGAACATGAACCTACCTGTTTTAACATTATTTACAATATGCTCTGCCTGAAACATGACAAATGGTGTACAATGATTTTGTCTAATGTTAGGTAGGAATGTATACCTACACCCAGGAAACTGAAGCCTTGAAACTGATTGCAGCTTGTGCATGATGGAATGAAATGTTACCACATATGGAGTGTTGACATACTATTTCTCCACCCAGGGCTGTGGCACCTTCCTCTTCTTCTCCTTGCCAGAAGGAGCAGCACTGACAGCCGGCTCACCCTGGCCCAGCTTGCCAGTCTTCAAGAAGGCCTCCATCACGACCAGATCTAAAAACAGGCACACAGCTAATTATCACATTCGAGATGTTGAGATTGAAGACAATGTGGGTTGAAAGCCACACCCTCAGAGGCACCAAACAGGGATGGGACGTTGAATGATGTAATGTTGAATCTGCCACAATGCAACAAAACCAGACAGAATTACAAACATTCTGCTCTGTACAGCTACACACCCTCTAGACTTGATAATTCCGCAAGCAAGAGGTGCAAAAAGCACATCATAGCATTTCTAACTGTAATCCTTTCTTGTCCTGGTTTTGACGGCCTTCCCACTCAATTCACTACTGGATAACTCCCAGGTAATCATGACTGCAGACCGGTTAGTGAGCTTACCTATCTCCAGCAGCCTCCGAAACCGTGAACAGCAACGAATATGAGACACGAACTGAGGATCTACGACCCCGAACAACCACGGCCACGGAGACCCCAGGAGATCCCCGCAACTTGCTTGCCCGCAACGTTACCTTGGGACCTCGCTTACAACTTGTTTGTTGCCCCATCTGCGCATTGTATACGACGACGAATGTTGGAAACTGGCGCCATGGAGAAATTTGAATGTCAATAGATGTAGAATTTGTACGGCATTTCACCTGTTAAACGCGAGAAGAATTCTCATGGTATTGAGGTAGCACAGATTAGAGGTGAGATTACAAAGGTTTCGAGAAGGTATTTTTATCCTGGTTTGTACAGAATGGGAACAGTTTCCACAAAAACTAGTGGGTGTGTTTCCTTAGCATGGTTTAATTTAGTTAACTGTGTACAGTGATTTATTTTAGCGCTTCAATAGCGTTACCGCCTTCCAAGTTTCTCTATTGCATCATCATCCTTTTCCGGTGGACTTTGAGGTCAGTCTGCGATCAGCTGTGTGTGTTGAGTGTTGACCAGCGTGTGTCAAGCACTTTGTTCATTCTAAGTATTCCATTTCTATTTACTTATAACTTTGGAGCTGCTGTTTTATGTTAGCGACTGGCTCAAATAGCAGGTACAGGTCCTAGCCTCGTCTTGCGGTGCCCGTCGCGACGCTCAGCACTCAGCCGGCTGTTGCGTTAATTAAACAGCTCCGGCTGCTTTTCCTCTTGGAAGTGGAGAACGTAATCCTGCTATCCTCGTTTTTGAAATATATGTTAGTTTTTATATTTTAATGATGTGCTCCAAGATGATCACGATTCCTTACTTGTGTGTATGGAAGACATCGGCCGTCGGCATATGTTGTGTTAAGAGTCATAATTGTGATCCATTCTTTGCAATAAGAATGTTGAACATGCTGACTTTTACAGTGTATTCTGTGGATTTCATATTCTAATAAGAAAGAATCATGCAATCAAGACCTGCACTGTCAGTAAATGTTCCTTTTAGTCTCAGTTTTCAAGAAGAAAGATCAACTGGTTGCTATTGGGGCTTTACAATGCTTTCCCCTTCTGAGGCTATATGGCGCCACCTGCCTCTCAACAGGAAGGGCAGGCACTGCGGGGGATCAAACCCCGTACCTCAGGTTTTCTATACACATGGTGGTTAATCACAATTATAGTTTCCCAGCAGAATAATTAGTTAAATTTTCTCCCATGCCAAGCTGCTTCACTCATCTGTGAAGTTTCATTTCCTCAATGATATAGTGAATTTTTGAATTTCATCATATGTGTTTTGAAGATCTAAATAAATATCTTTCCACACCACACCACACAGAAATGTGATGTGTATTTTAGGGTCCAAACAATTTTATAGTCAGTTCAAAATGGCATCCAGTTTGTTGATGGCATCCTGTCTTTTCCATACAAAATATGGTTAATGTTTTGACTTCACTTAAAGCTTCTAAAACACAGTCAATTATTCATGTTTATTAAACATTAGTATTAGTTATGTGCAGAAGCACCAGCAGGTAATTTGTGTTTCCTTGCAGTGCTGATTTCTTCTGAAATGTCTCAAGATGTATGAAATAATAATAAAATGTCTCAATATGCACAAACAGCCTGCTCTCCAAATTTGGCGTACTTTTTAAAGTTGGGGATCCTGAAACCCCCAACTGAATGGGTCACGAAGCGATGCACTTCCCTGACCTTCAGCTATATGCCATCACTAAGGTATAAGATGGAATCGGTCTGTTTTCCAAAGGTTTGCAGGCTTCCAAGGCCACCTGTTGCTCCAATATTTACGTTTCTCTGATCTGATCTTCTGATCTGATCTTTTACTGAGATCTTGTTGCTCTGATCTTTTGAGATTGCATTGTGTGTGACCCAGGAGTTCTTCTGGTGGATGGAGAGAATGCCTTCAGTTGGGCTGATTGACCCTTGTTGAGGCTGGTGCCAGTCCTAGGGCCCAGAGTTCACTGACATTGTCAAGGTCACAAGGTCATTGAGCAGTGTATGACTGTGCTGAGGCATGCCCTGGGAGTCTGGTTGGCTGTGACTGTGCCCCATCTGGCTGGCAGCTAGAGCAGCTGTGTCAGCTGTCTGATGGCTAGTGTGGTCTCTGACATGGCCTCTTTTGTTGTCCACCCCCAATCCATTAGATGTCATTTGTATGTTGTTTGGCTTGTATATTAGCCATGCAGAATAGAATGATCATTGCTGATGCATATCTTTGCTGCAAGGATTGAGTTTTCTTCTTATCACATTGATCATGGTTAAGCTTTTCTGACCATTGAAAACCTTGCTGACAGTCCTGGATTTTTTGACATCTTAAGTCATTTTTGGGCTGAGGTGTGTTTTTCAATGCACCTGTTTGCTCCCGTAGGTTTCGGACATGTACAGTGACCTGGCAAGCTGCCATCTCACATCACAGGAGGCCTCATTTGCTGGCTGTTATTTTATGGATGAAGCAGTTTGAACTTGACACCCCATCTGAGTGACTTCACACTCATCACATAGCTGCCTCCTACCAATGATTGCCGTTCTATGCCGTGGGCTGAGCAGGCGTATGTTGTTTGCACAGCTGGTCGAATATTTTGCCGCCGACGGTATGCCTTGTGCCAGGGGCGCCACCTGTTCGGCGCGGCCATCGTCCTCTGACAGCGCGCTCCGTCCGGCAGAGCCCCTTGAGCGCGCGTCCGTCGCGGGCGGCCGCCGCCAGTCACGCTGCCGTCCGACGCCGCCCCCCGCCGCCCCCGTGTCTGCAGCAGACACGCGCCATGGGTAAGCCGAAGAAGGGCAAGAAGAAGGAGGAGTCGGAGGAGGACGAGCCTTCCGTCCTGACGCTCGAGGACGAGCCCGAGCCGCAGGAGGCCGTGAAGAAGCCGAAGCGGAAGGAGAAGAAGAAGAAGAAGGCGGCCGTGGCCGAGTCGGACGACGACGACCCGATGGAGGAGGAGGGCGGCGGCGGCGAGGCGTCGCCGTCGCCCCCGCCGCCGGCGCGGCCCAAGATGTCTGGGTTCGCTGCGCTGATGATGGACGACTCGGAGGAGGAGGAGGAGCGGCCGGCGCGGCGCCAGCAGTCTGGCTTCGCCTCCCTGATGGCCGAGAGCGGCGAGGACGAGGCGCCCGACTCGGAGCAGGAGGAGCGCGTCGTCGTCAAGAAGAAGGAGAAGAAGAAAGAGAAGAAGGGCAAGGAGAAGAAGAAAAAGAAAAAGGACGAGGGGCTGGACGACGACCTGGAGAAAATGCTGTCGGAGCTGCAGATGGAGTACACGGGGGACCAGCCGATGGAGACGATCACCGCGAAGCCCGCCGAGAGGGAGACGTCTGTGGAGGAGACGCCGGCGGTGGACGCCGAGAAGAACGAGCGCGTCACGGAGAGCGTGGAGAAAGAGGACGAAGGGGAGGATGACGACGAGGGTGGCACCGTCAAGACAAAGGCGCAAAAGCGCAAGGAGAAGAAGGAGAGGGAGCGCTTGAAGAAAATCGAGCAGAACAAGAAGGGTGGCAAAAAACAAACCGAAGAGCCCAAAGAGCCTGAAGATCAGGAGGAAAAAGCTGGTGATGTTAATGGCGAGGCCGTGTCAAAGCCGAAGGAGGTGAAAGTAGAACAGGATGGCGAAGAAAAACCATCGGCCGCGAAGAAGAAAAAGAAGAAGGCGGCCGAAAAAGCGCCGGAGCCTGAGCCTGAGGAGCCGTCCAAGAAGAAAAAAGGTCCCGGCAAGAAGCTGGTGGCCGCGATGCAGGAGGCGCTGCGGCTGCAGCAGGAGGCAGAGGAGAAGGCTAAACAAGAGGAGGAGGACCGCATCCGACGCGAAGAGGAGGAGGAGCGTCGCAAGGAAGAGCAGGAGCGGCTGGAAAAGGAGCAGAAGGAGCTGAAGAAGAAGCAGGCAAAGGAGCGCAAGGAGCAGCTCAAGGCCGAAGGTAAGCTGCTGACGCCGAAGCAGCGGCAGAACATGGCGCGCGCGCAGGCGCTACTCGACGCGATGAAGCAGCAGACGGCGGCCGCGGGGGCCGAGAAGAAGCCACGTCCAAGTCTCAAGGATCGCCGGCAAAAGAAAAACATAAGCAGGCATCGCCGGAGGCGGAGGTGCCACCGACACCGGAGGTCATCACACCGGAGGTGACGACGCCGGCGAAGCCACCGCCCGCAGAGCCGGACGCGGGGCTGAAGGACAGCTGGGAGGAAGAGGAGGACGGTGGGTTGAAGGACTCGTGGGATCAGGCGAGCGAAGACGAAGCGCCGGCGGAACCGGAACCGGCACCGGCGCCGGCACCTGCCGCCGCGCCTGCCGCCGCGCCGCCGCCTCCGGCGACGACCGCGAAGCCGGCCGAATCCGAAGACGAGTCAGCCGACGACGACGACGAAGACGAGGAGGAGAGCGGCAGCGACGACGACAGCGAGAGCGAGGAAAGCGACGACGACCGCACCGAGGCCGAGAAGCGGCGCGACCGCGCGCTGAAGCGCATCCAGGAGCGGCGCGACGCGGCGCGCGCACAGATGTCGGCCGACAACCTGCGCGCGCCCGTCATCTGCGTGCTGGGGCACGTGGACACGGGCAAGACGAAGATCCTGGACAAGCTGCGCCGCACGAACGTGCAGGAGGGCGAGGCCGGCGGCATCACGCAGCAGATCGGCGCCACCAACGTGCCGCTGCGCGCCATCGAGGAACAGCAGCGCTTCGTCAAGAAGCACAAGGTGGCCGAGCTGAAGATCCCCGGTCTGCTCATCATCGACACGCCTGGCCACGAGTCCTTCAGCAACCTGCGCTCGCGCGGCTCGTCTCTGTGCGACCTGGCCATCCTGGTGATCGACATCATGCACGGCCTGGAGCCGCAGACGATCGAGTCGATCAACCTGCTGAAGTCGAAGCGGACGCCCTTCCTGGTGGCGCTCAACAAGATCGACCGGCTGTACGACTGGGAGACGGGCAAGGCGAAGGACGTGGAGGACGTGGTGAAGGCGCAGGCGCGCAACACGCAGATGGAGTTCGAGCAGCGCACGCGCGAGACGATCGTGCAGCTGGCCGAGCAGGGCCTCAACGCCAAGCTCTTCTACGAGAACGACAACCCGCGCGAGTACCTGTCGCTCGTGCCGACCAGCGCCATCACCGGCGAGGGCATGGGCAACCTGATGGCGCTGGTGGTGATGATGACGCAGAACATGCTGACCAAGCGGCTGATGTACTTCAGACGAGCTGCAGGCCACCGTGCTGGAGGTGAAGCAGATCCCAGGGCTGGGCACCACCATCGACGTCATCCTGGTGAACGGTACGCTGCGCGAGGGCAGCACGGTCGTCGTCGCCGGCACAGACGGGCCGATCGTCACCCAGGTCCGCTCGCTGCTCATGCCGCAGCCGCTCAAGGAGCTGCGCGTCAAGAACGCTTACCAGGAGTTCAAGGAGATTCGCGCCGCGCAGGGCGTCAAGATCGCCGCCAAGGAGCTGGAACGCGCGATCGCCGGACTGAACCTGCTGGTGGCGGAGCAGCCGGACGAGGTGGAGATCTGCAAGGCGCTGGTGGCGAAGGAGCTGCGCTCGGCGCTCAGTGCCATCAAGCTCAGCGACCACGGCGTCTACGTGCAGGCGTCGACGCTGGGCTCGATGGAGGCGCTCCTGGAGTTCCTGCGGACCTCGAAGATTCCCTACTCGGGCGTGCGCATCGGGCCGGTGGTGAAGCGTGACGTGATGAAGGCGTCGGCCATGCTGGACCGTGATCCCGAGTTCGCCGTCATCCTCGCCTTCGACGTCAAGGTGGAGCGCGACGCGCAGGAGATGGCCGACTCGGCCGGCGTCACCATCTTCCAGGCCGACATCATCTACCACCTGTTCGACAAGTTCATGAAGCACCGCGAGGACCTCAAGAACAAGAAGCGCGAGGAGCACAAGCACATCGCCGTGTTTCCGTGCAAGATACGCATCTTTGCCGCAGTTCATCTTCAACTCCCGCGACCCGATCGTCATGGGCGTCAGCATCGAGGGCGGCATCGTCAAGACGGGCACGCCCATCTGCGTCCCGTCCAAGGACTTCCTCTTCGTCGGCTACGTCTCCACCGTCGAGATCAACCACAAGCAGGTGGAGACGGCGCGCAAGGGCCAGGAGGTGTGCATCAAGATTGAGCCGGTGCCGGGCGAGAGTCCGAAGATGTTCGGTAGGCACTTCGACGAGACGGACATCCTCGTCAGCCGCATCAGCCGCGAGTCCATCGACGCCTGCAAGAACTACTTCCGCGAGGACCTGCAGAAGCCCGACTGGCAGCTGATGATAGAACTCAAGAAATTGTTCCAGATTATCTAGCTTTGTTACCAGGTGGGAGCGGGGTGGGGGCGGGGGCGGCGCCGCGGCGCGCCGCCATCACAGTCATATTGCTGGATCGTGTTTTGTACGCATGAGCGGGCGCCGTCCGCCGCTGTGATCTGACCGGCCTGCGTCGTGATATCATCGCCATCTTCGCCTGCATACCCAGATAGCTTTGTTACTATGGCCGGCCCTCACGGCCGGCCGACGTGGAGTTGGACTATGGAAATCGGCAAACTGTTAGCGGCCGCGGCGGCCGCCGCCGGCCGCGCGGGGCTCGCCGCGGAGGAGCGGGCGGCAGGCCGGCGCCGCCGCGCGGGCGCTGGACGGGAGACAGCGCTGCGGCTCTCAGGAGACTACCCGCCCAGACTGCTCTCAGACTGCTCTCAGCGTGCTCTCAGTCTGCTCTCAGCTTGGCGGTCGGACTGCGCCACCGCGCCGGCTCCGACCGCGCCGCTTCAGCCGCCGTCGGTGGCCCTTCCTGCGGCGATCGACCTCGAGGTCAGTGGGGACCGGTGCCCGCCCTGTGCGACTCGGGCGATCTTCGATGTACCGGCCGGCCTGACGCATCTGCTTTGTCGTCGGACTCAGTGTTCGGAAACGTTCGCCGTCTCGTGTGTTATGTTCCCACTACTTTCCCTTGAAGGTTTTTGTTTTGCCTTGGCCAGGGATGTATGCACGTGATGCAGTGCTCGGTTCGGAGGCCCCGTTGCGTCACTGGCGGAGCCTTTTGGCGTGTCTCGCCTTGTCTACGCAGCTGTGTGTGAGCTTGACTGTCGGTAGGCAGAACGCCTGACAGCCCAACAACCGTCCGTCGTCTAGAGTGGACTTCTTAATCTGAGTGCTCTTAAACCAGCGTCTCTGGATGAGCAGGCGCGCTGAGGCGGCAGCAAATGCAGTCGCGCAGATCCCCTCAAACAGTGGATTAGTTCCAACAGTTGTGGCGATCCAGTTGCCACAGTTGATACTGTCATGGTATTGAACATTTTGGCACTCCGTCTGAACATTTCTATGCTGAGGCGTAGTCTCTGATCTCCCGTCGCTCTGCTGTGACCGCCGTGTTGCCCCCGTCTGCCGGATAACACCAGCGGGCCGCCGCGTCCTGGCGGTCCGCTCCTCTAGCCCCGGCCACACTGACGCCCCGCGCCCCGGCGACCGGTGCCGGCCCCGCGCCGGCCCCGCGCCGGGGGCGGGCACACCCGCCGGCGCCCCGTGGCGCGACGCTCCGGCCCTGAGGTGCCGGAGCGGCCGGCGGCGCTCGGGGTCGTGCGAAGCCTGTGCTGGGATCGTCACGCTGCGCTGGCTGCCGCTGTGTCGTTAGGGTGGTCACAGTTGTGTCGTCGCGGTGCGCGTGTATGGGTGCGTGCTGTGCCGTGCGTCACTGCGTGTGCTGTGCCGCGGCGGAGACGGCGTGCGTTACAGCCGCGCTGTGACCCCGCCCGTGCGCGTGCGGCGCCACGTCCGGTCACCGCGTGACGCCCTGTCCCTGTCGCAGGAGCCGGTCCGGACCAGCGACGTCTCTCGCCTTGGGCTCAGGTGAGAGCTCGGCTCCCGGTCCGCCTGGCCCCGACCCCCGGCCTCCGCCAGGGGGAGCGGGTGGCCGCGGCAGCCGACGCGCGCGAGGCGGCGACGTGCGGCGCGCCAAGCGCGGGAAGGCCATGGCCGCCGCTGTCGTCTGACTGCGCGGAAGAGCGCTGACGTCGGGCGGCTCGCTCCGCGTGCGGTGCGGGCTTCTCTGTCGAGGTGGTGCGGGTTGACGATAGGCTAGTTCGGGAGGCGACTGCTCTGGGAATGAAGGGTCTGGGGTCGCCGGGGCGTGTTTGTTGGTGACACCCCGTACCCCCGTCCCCCGTCCCCGTGTCTGTGTCTGACTGTGCCGGGGCCTGCCCCGGGAGTCCGGTTGTCAGTGACCGCGCTCCCTCTGGCCGGCGGCTAGAGCAGCTGTGTCGGCCGTCCGATGGCTAGTGTAACCTCTGACCTGGCCTCTTTCGTTGTCCGGCCTCAGCTCCCCCCCCCCCCTCGCGTACTCGTCCAGCGTCAGTGGTGTGGTGCATGCCAACACAGCCTTGCTGCTATATTTTGCCACTTGTTCGACTCGGAAGTCGCTGCGAAACGAATGCGTCGTCCCTGTATCTTATTCCGATGTCAAGCTGCAGAACTGTTCGCTGCTGGTAGAGTAGCAAAATGTAGGTTGTTAATGGGTTAAGAACCTGCACCCTTGAGCGCGGTGCACTCTTGAACGCGGTTGCCGCGATTGTCACGAGCGGCCGCGCCAGCCCACGTCCGTCTGTCGCGCCCCTGCCGTCCGCCTGGGTGCCCCGCACAGCACGTGACGCTGTCTCACCCTCCGACAGGACCCGGGTCGGCGGCGTCTGTGGCCGGCCGGCCAAGAGCGACCGGCGCAGCCGCGCGACCAACCGGAGCTGCCGGAGAGCGCGCATACGGGTCGCCGCGGCACCGGCGAATGCCAATAAACGCGCCCTAACGGACCTGCTGGTTTTTGGCGGGAGGGGACGGGTGCCGGACGCGGCTGAGATGAGGACGCCGTCTGCGGTATCTGTGAACGGGACGGACAGACACACACGCACGCGGTCTCACCCTCGCCGTCGCCCGCTTGGGTCTGGGGTTCGCGTGTGACCGAATGGCTAAACGCGGGCTGCGAGCAGTCAGCCCGATGGCGATGAAAGCAATTATGACGACGTATTTGGTAGCGATCACCACTGGCGGTGTGCCAACGCACGCAAATGTGCCGTGTTTGAAGCGTCTGCTATGTGAGAACCGGACGCTGCTGCCAGACGCGTCCAACTTCCGCCAGCTGTAGAATGGAACAGATGCAGACTGCGCGGGGTGTTACGGGTTTTCAGGTAACGCGATTCGGCAAATAGGAAAAGCGCATATACTCCCTGTTCCTTGAAAAGACGATAACCGTTCGGTCGTTACGCCCCCCCCCCCCCCCTCTCCGCACACGTCGTGCTTCGATGGTTGTAAGATTGTGTGCGTGCCTGCTTGTCCGGCAAGAGCGCAGCTGAGGAACGAGGCGACTTCAGGAGGGTCGGATAATAAAGCTGCCGCCGTTAGTAACCAGAGGTAGACAGGCGCTTTCCTTCTTGATAAAACACATTTGGTTTGTTCGAGCTTCTTGAATTTTCGCTTCCATGGTTCTGTAGGCTAGCACCCCGTTTTAGTGGTATCCCTCTGCTTTCTAAGCGAGCGATGCAATGCGACGCTTTAAGCTTGGTGACAACACTGGGGGGGGGGGGGGGGGAGAGAGAATGCGTTATAGCCGTCGTGAGGTGCACGGTTCATGTGAGGTGGGAGTCACTCCCGCCAAGGGCGTCACATTCCAAAACCGTTGGGGGAAGAGGGGGGGGGGGGGGCGTCTGAGCCAATCAAGTTAATATAACCTGCCCACCAAATCCTGATTTCCTCTCCGCCTTTCGGCCACTTTGATTTGCTTCCCTGGTGTCAAGATGAACTAAGAATTGTTTATTCGGTTCAGGACATGTTTTGCTGTTAAGGAATGCTTTAAGTTTGAAGCCGATGTGTGAGTGATAATGATGATAGATTCATAATGATGATATTGATAGTCGTGCGCTTAAGAACCCAACGTACCTGCAACTTAGACACCTGCTGGATGTTATTGGCAAATTGTTTCGTGTTTTTGCTCATATGTGCTGGGGGATGGACTCAGAGGAGCATTGAAGGGCTCAACTCAAGCATTGAGGCGAGAGGGGGCTTAAGCTCCCAAAGGATACAAGGTGACATCCCTGACTTCCGCTGCTTGTCATTCATTATTACTAGGAGCTCTGCTCTCCATCCCACCAGCTACGTCGAGGGTTTCATTCTGGTCACAGCCTCATGTGCAGTCTCTGACCCACAGTAACTTTATGGGTACACAGATTAGAACTGATCACCAGCACCAGGCAAAGAACAATTTTCGTCTCGACATGATCGTGGCCCGCCGCCCATGGGTCTGCCACAGATGGCAGGTTAATTGGGATCGGCTATGGAGCGTGTTGCAATAAGGCGGCACTCTTCTATAATTTTTTATTCCTGAAGGGAGTTGGAAGCATGCAAGAAATACGAGCATGGCGCGCAGGTGCTGTATTATAACTTTCCTGCATCTTGTACAGGCCTGAGGTGTGCATCGCGAGTGCTTGCAGCAGCGGCCTTCGCGTAGACAGGATTGCAGCACGTGAGGTATTTTATGAAGCAGACGCGTTCACGTTCCGCTTTGTGCCCATCATACGTCCAAGCCACAATGGCGTGAAAATTCGTTTTAGGGCCATGTCAACGGAGATGATGTTTTCAGGCTGAGATGTGCGGGAATTAGTCAGGTGGGAGTCATCTTTACGTCGGTGCAGCTTAGTTGACACACATAGGTGGGTCTTGTGCAACCAGAACATTGCACATATCATCATGATAGGAATTGTTGGTTTCAAATTTGATTGTATGAAGGACCATAGAACCTATACAGGTTGGAAGTATGGAGTCTAGACTTGCTTTGAATCCATGTCCAAGAATGCATTTGATGCTGGAAATTCGTGGCAAAATCAGTCAAATCAAGTCAAAATCAATCAGCAAGAACAGTGGTAATTGGTTATATGAATTGGATGAGCTTGTAACCAATCTGAAAAATGGCTTTGTTTTTCAAAATCAAATTATACCAGCTGCAGGCTCAACATTCCTTCTGGGATTTTATGGGCTGCACATCACATTAAGTTCCTTAGAAGGTTGTGATAAAAAATGTTCATGCTCAAAATCTTGCTGGCTGCTGAGAGTGTTGTATGCTTGTTGGTAAGCCAATGGATCAGTAGAGATAACAAATTAAAACTTTTAAGGCTCAGGTATGGGGTATATAGGGCAGAAGAAGAGAATTCCCAGAAATATGTCATTACTGTGAAAGGTCATTACATTATGCTCATGTGAGGCTACATTTTAGGGCCACGACAAAAAGTGGGAGGGTCAGAAAACTTAAAGAACAAGGACATGTGAGCTCTGTGTGTAAGATGAAGCCATTCATAGGCATCATAATTGTAGGAACACTGCCTAACCTCTCACTCTAGAAGGATTATTTGCTTTGATCCTTGGGTGCTGCTGAGAAGGAATCAGTAGGTCTGCCTGGCATATGTTCTGATAGGGATTCAGGAACCCAGCTGATACTATACTTCAGTAGGATGATGAGATGCTTTTTCTGCCTTGTAGTTCTGTCTCCAATGACATATAAAGTACAGTGTGACACCCAGCTTACAAGATGAATGTCAGTTGCAAATGAAAATATGCTGGGTGCTCCTCATATGCTTATTTAAGGTTATTCATTATAACAGCTGCCATGGCTAAGTACAGAGCCCTACAGCAATAAGTTGGTACTTTTGTCAACAAATTTGATCCCATCATTTTGGTTAAACATATTTCTCCAATCTTATATCATACAAAGCTTCCTGAATCTTATTTCATGCTAAGCTTCCTGAATCTTATTTCACGCTAAGCTGTGTTTTGAGCAATGTTTGTGGTGCAAACCTTGACCCCAGCATCAAATAAAATTGTTGATGCCAAGCCAAAATTTTGTTGTAAAATTTAAGTTGTTTTAATGCTTGACACCATTGGCCAACCTGAAATCATATGACCTTGATTATCTCAGCCATGGGCCAAAAGGTGAGTGTGAAAGTGCTCCGAACCCACCCAACCTACCATGGGTAGGTTGAGAGGCAGGCACTAAGTGACCAAGCTGTGAGGTCTGCTTGGTGGAATGCAGTTCCCTTAATCAGATTAAGTGGATTTTTGCACACTGAAGTGATAGTTATGGCATGATATTCCACACATGCCACACCATATGCATGTGGTATGGTTTTTGTAATGAAATTCAGTGCTAAAACAGTCATGATATGGATGTGGTCTGTAATGCTTCGCCTGCCCCCTCAATATTACAATATTTAAGTTAAGCATGTGCTGCTAGTGCTAATGCTGAGGTTTCTGTGACATTGTTAATGTTTCTTCCATAAAATATGACCATTTTTTCAGGTTGGTTTTAACATGGCTTCTACTGTGTAGGATAGCTTGTCACAAAACTCTGACCCCATCATGCCAGTAGAACAGCTGCAATCTAAGATACATTTCCTGTTGAGTTTGCAACATGCCACACTATGCTGCCATGACACAGCAGCTGCTATTTCAACCTGGCTATCCTGGCGAGTTGTGAGTTGGCTGTCACTGATGAGTCACTTCATCAGTCCGCCACACATCAGTCAAATGGAACAGGCATTTTGGAGTGGGGGTTGCAAGGAGCTGTGCTGCCCTGGTTTTTTGAACATTTGGAATGTTTGAATGAAACCTTTTATGGCTTCCTTTGTAAGTGTCCTGAAGTATGTTGACCTCATTGGACTGGGTGGGTTAACTGCACGAGGCAGTGCTGTTCACTGCCAGGCTCCTGTGCCAGCCTGCTGGAATCAGCCGCGTACGCCACAATCAATCAATCAGCCACAATCAATCCACACAGTACGCACGTGCCAAGCTTGTCACGTGCGTACTGTGTGGACATCTTTCGTTCCACTTGTTCCAGTTTCCAGAATGAACCCCACGCTCCGAGCGTCGGAGTGTCTTCAGACGGAGGCACATGACAGATGGTAGACTGCAATCCAGCAAGGCTAGATGGCTGGGAGATTCGCCTTCAGTTGTTGCACCCGCCACCGTACATGCGCCGTTGGCAGAAGCTCTACAATTGTCTTACTCAACCCCAGATCACATAATATTGAGATATCCGTCTTGGTACGCGAATCCGCACCATGTGCCTCTGCCAAAAGCTTTCCGATTTGCCAATGTGCCGTCTATTTTTCGAAGTTGTGTTGAATCGGGTCGGGACTCCGTGCGTTTCTGTGCTGACGCGTACCGACATACTTGGTCTCCCGACCCTGGCCTCAGCACGCGCCGCCGCGCCAAGAAGCGTCATCAGAAGCTTGTATGACCCTCCTGCGCTCACCTTTAAGCCGACCCTTGGGAGATCACTGCTTGCCAGCGATCATCATGGCATCATGACAGACATGACATGGACTTGAAGGGTGCGTCGTCTTGCGACGGGTGGTATTTCCCCTCGCTATTTGGGCTCTAGGGTACCTCCGTGAAGCGGATTTGTACCGTTCCCTTGCTGAACTTCGGCACACTTTCCTATGCTGGATGATTTTTATGTTATTTCTGGTAGGTGCGATAAGCATTAATACCCGGCGGATGAATCAACATCAAAACCCTAACCCTGGATTGTGAGGCATCTCGCTTCCTGCGATACAAGACATCCATCAACCTGTCCTTTAGACATAAAGACGCACCTCCCGTCCAAGCTTGAGGTCCCCACCACTTCCGTTGACTCGTGCAACTCCAAGTCGGCAATTTCGAGGTCGCTTATTGGCAGGATGCTCCCGGTAACTGATCAGCGAGACCTCGCAGTCATGACACGTACCACAAAATAATGGCCTTTATCGCCGCCGGTCGCCGATGTTCTCTGCCGGGTTTGACCTCCAGCCCCCCCCCCCCCTGCGGCGGGGAAGACACACACGGCCGCCGTGTCCCCTCCCGCTCTGACACCCCTCCCGCCGACAGAGCGCACCGCCGTCGCCACCACCATGACCGGGAGGCTAGGGCTGCTGCGGACCATGGGCCGGGCGCGCACCGCCGCCGCCGCCGCGCCGCCGCCCCGACTCCAGTGCCGCTCTCGCGTCACGCTGGCGACGGGCGCGCTGCGCGAGGAGCCGCCGCGCAACCGCCTGGCGGTGATCGGCGCCTTCTTCACCGTGCTGCCGGGCCTGCTGATCGGCGCCAGCATCAGCAAGAACATGGCCAGCTTCCTCGAGGAGAACGACCTCTTCGTGCCGGCCGACGACGATGACGACATGTGACGCGCCCCTGTCGGTGGCGACTGTGAGTCGGGCGGGGGAGGGGGGGGGGGGGGGGGCGATCGCCGGTGGGGGTGTTCGCCGGTACGTGGATGGCGCGTGGCCAGGGTGAATATTTGTGGGACAGCGGGGTCTGGCGGACTTGCGTTGCACAGATGTTGCCCTTAGATGCCAAGAATTCCTACAACTCCAACGGTATGAATCCCGAAAGATTAATGTGAATATTCGACGGAAGCCAACATGCGGTTTTTAAGCTACAACGTAACTCAAAGCGCATGTGTGGACATCTTTTTCGAAAATGCCGAACAAATAGACGTCAATGACGGGCTTGAGGGCCACATGGACATCCCGCCAGGCTAAACGCCAGATAACCATTCAATCACGGTGAATGAAATTGCAAATCCATTATGCATTAACTGGTGTAAACAAAATACATGAACTAGATACTCAAAATGCATTAACTGGTCTACACAAAATGATTAACTGGTCTACACAAAATGCATTAACTGGTGGACAGGAAGCAGTCCATCGCGACAAATAATGCTGCTCAGGATCCATTTTATCAAAGGAGAAGGTATCAGGGTACCGGTCTAAATTTGGGGGCTAAAAAACGGACGCGCTCGTAAGGGTCGCTATGAGCGTTTCATATTCAGACTGGAAGTCCAGTTTTCGTTTAGTTTCCTGAATTTTGCACCTCACAAAAAGAACCAACTTCCATTTTTACCAGGGCTGGTCGAAAAAAATCGCATGGTCGACCGGCGACCAGAATGTTTTTACAACGAATGACATGAATCCCGAAGTCTTTAAGAGGAACTGAACCGAATGGCATCCGGGCATCGCTGTGCAATCGGAGTTTCCTTTTGCAACCATTAACGTGATCGGTAAAGCCACGAGGCGACCATTGCGCATCCGCATGTCTTTCGGTCAGTTGGCAGCCGACCGTAGACAAATGGCGTAACCGCCGTTGATGGGATCTGGACCAGTATGATCTCCGAACACAAATTGCCGTATATCTGCGTCCTGGCCACTGAGCTACCGGGCCGTTGACGGATTGCAACAGCGTAGTTCGACTGGCATGGACCGTCTTTGTCATAAAGGTTCGACGACTCTTACGTATACTAAGGTTTCATGCATGGCGTGTGTTCGCATCTCGCCAGCACCAAAGCCCCGCTCGCCGCAGGGCACCACGGTTTATTTGTTGGGCCTTTCAGACATCTGTTCTTCTAGTTGCGGCCGTCAATGAAAGCAGCTGCAACTTACCGTGCACTCAAATACAACACTACCCTTTGGTTGGTCCCATTGCCCTGCGTGAAATTAAAGCCCGCACACAGTGTCCCAGTTTTTGTCTTTATTACCACGCTTGCTGTCAAATACTGTGATATATTAGACCGTAGATGACCAGGGGCGGATCTAGCCTGGAGTTTTGGGGGGGGGGGAGGGGGGGGGGGGGCAACCGTTCGTCGCGAGCTTGCTGGTGTGCGATCCGAGGTCCAGTGCACGGTGCTTCTCGCGAGCACCTAGTAGGGACACCATTCAAAACTGAAAAAAACACCGAAATGCTTTCGAATCTTAAACGGAAGTTAAAACAAAACAGTTAAAACAGTTAAAGTCAAAACAGATGGTAAGTAGACGAAACTTTTATGAAGTTTTGGGAATGTTTTGGGGGGGCCAAAACATACTCTGAGGTTTTGGGGGGCAATGGCCCCGTGTCCCCCCCCCCCTCCCCAGGATCCGCCTACGTAGATGACACACCTCAGCAGTCCTGCTGACTAAGTCCCCAGTGTAAAATGTGATGATACTCTACATCCTTTGGAGCATTTGTATTACTACATGATCTGTTGTTTCAATCGCGCAATTAAATGCATCGCGCTATTAGCTGTCGTAGGCGATGGCGTTCCGACTGTCAAAGTAGGTGGAACTGGAATTTCGGACTTGGAATTGGAAATTGGAACTCAATGTGGAATTTCAACTCCATTCAGAATCTACCTGATATTGGTGTGATATTCCGTAGGGGTCTCGCGTTTATCGTAGTTTGTGTGGACCCTGTGCGGTTGGAAGCTTGTATGCCTACGCGTGCATCTGATCATGCCAGGCCAATCTAAAAATCGTGTCTACTAAATCATGTCGACTCCGCCACTGCCGTCATCCGTTCAACACGTACGTCCGCGTTCATTGTAAGCGAGAAATCATAGTCGCCGCCCTTAACAACCGCGAAGACGCTCCGCACGACACGACACCGGTCGAGTGAGATGTTGCGGAAGATGTGCGGGCAACGCTAAATCCGGCGATCAGACGACCCTGCCGCTATTCCATTACAGAGCCGAGCCGACGCGGCCGAGCCCGCCTCGTCCTCCTGGTCGCAGCTCGTCCGGGCTGCGTTCTCCTCGTCGCAGCCCGTCCGGCTGCGTCCTCCTCGTCCCAGCTCATCGCGGCCGGCGGGCCGATGCATACCAGCCGCTGAATGATGTGGTGTGGACTGGGCGGTGCAGCGCCACGGGAGACGGTTTACAATAACGTGACACGAGCGTGCTTGGTATGATGGCGTGGTCCCGGCTGATGGCGAGTCAGCTTTATCTGTTGTGAAATTGTTTGTGTTTTGTTCACCATAATATATGACTGGAACACGTGGATCTCCTGAAATCGGACCATGTGAGAGGGTCCCACAGTTGCCTGCAGTACAGTGACATTTAAGTGACTGCAGCTTGGTCAGAGCACCCTGCTGTCCTATGCTGCTGAGACACACTGAGAAAGGTGAGGGCCATTCTGGCCAAGCAAGTGCTCTGGGATTACATCCTTGTTTTTTCTGCTGCAAGCAGGGGGTGCTTGTCAGCATGACTCTTCAGTCAGCAAAACAGCTAATTATCAATCCTTTGAAAAACTAACAACTGTCATGCACAAGAGTGCCATTACAGGCACCTATGTTTCAAATCATGCATACCCCGAAATACAACTCATACAACTTTGGTGACTGCAGAACTTTGCACAACACACAGCATTGCAAATGCAGCCTCTGGGCTTAGGTCCAGGACCAAGCTTCTAATCAAATCACTTGTGAAGTGGAATTATGAAGGGCAATAATGAGGAACATGCATCTCACATGTAATAAGTTGAAAACTACTCCAACCATGACCATATGCGAGCACACCAGTAAGGGTACAGATAACTTGCTTGCTCTTCGGGCTGGCTATGATTCAGTCTACTTTTTCTTGCACAATTATGATGCAACAGTACATATAGGCATATTACATGATACATATGCACATGGATTCCCAGACTTTGACCTATCTCCATATCAACCCATCGAAATAACTAGGCATTGGGTCCAGGGATCTTCAGGATGATGAACATGCATCATAGAAACCAACAGATGTAATACCAGAACATGTAAAACCAGACATGTAGTCTCCTACCCAATTGGAGGCTCTGGCTTTCTGCTTACTTTGGGGAGAAACTGTGCCAAATTTGATGATAACTATCTGTACATGTCCCAGAGGAAGGTTTAGCCATTTTCCCCACACAGGCATCCTCCCAACTTATCTTGTTCAACTAAGCCTCTTTGTGGACTGCAGAGAAGTGCTCAAAGTCTATACCTGTGTAGACTGTAGGCAAGTGCCTAAAGTCTGCACAAAGACATGAGGCAAAACCTGTACATGACTTCAATATTTAATCCTCATAAGAACTGGTGAGCCAGGTTACACAAGCTGCTAGAACCAGGCTTCCAAACCATTAGATCACCCTGGAAGAACGTCAGGATTGCCCCTAAACCACAACCACTTAACCCACACTTCACCCACTGACAGCTGCTAAGGTACCACCTTCCGAAATCTCGAACGGACCACGGCTCCAACGGTTCTTCCTTTGGTTGTTCTAGGTCCACCAATTATCGCCACGCCCGACCCGCTCACGCGCCTTCTATTGAGCTTCACGCGTTTTACCGCATGAGCCAGAAGACAGATGACAATGCGCCATTAATGACTTAGACAAGCCGGAACTGTAGTCATTAAATTGTTGCGTTTGCGCGCCTCGATGGGAACCGAAGATCCTTTGTTTGATTTTGTCCCGTCATGTTCTGCAACGACATGACGGTAACTCGACAGACTCAGCTTATGCCTCACGAACGAATCACGATACTCTAGAGCAAATTTTAAAGGGCACGCACGGCAGCCAGCCGACAAGTGAATTGGTCGTCCCGTTCGCTGCTGCCATCTATTGCTTGTGGGTGAATTAAACACGACGGGCAAAGTCTCGTCCGGCGGAGGCGAGGCCGTGTGCGATTTGTGGTGGCCTAGTGTTTGCGCGGTGCATATATCGTTTGGCATATATTATTGACGAAGTGATTTCAGTTGTGATCCTGTGACCAATAATTGGATCAAGTCTCTGGCGGCACTTCTATCGTCGGCGTCGACAGAAACTGGCACCGCACTCGGGCACATAACCTTGGATGTCTCGGCGCTGACGCGTACAGTCGCTGCGGCGTCGGGAAGCGTGGGCATCGCCGTATCGGCCTACCGCGGGCTGGGGCAAATGTCGTGTTTGCTCGACGGCTGAAGAGACTTTCACCGTGCTTTGTTGGAGGAAGTTGGGTGTGACTATTACAGATATTCGCCAGGCTTAGGCAGGTAAGTCGGTTGGAAGTGCTTGTGTCGATTGGTAACGAGGACACATTGCAAAATGTATGGATTGCTTCACGTGAACGTCTTTGGAGGCAGTTGTTTTTGAGGCTGTGCCGTATCGATGCGTCGTGACATGATGGGAAAGGCGCCATGCGTGGCGTGGATGTTTGCCCGGCATTGACGTCGGATTGCTCGGACATGGGTGTAAGGACTCGACCAATCACCGTGTTGCCCCCCCCCCCCCCCCCCCCCCGTTAGGCCATCGTTCCTTACGCAACGTCCTCGTTATTCAGAGTCGTGTTTGACGAAATGCCTCTGAAGGCTGATCCGAGTGTAGTAGGGGACACGGGCCATGGCTAAATCTTTTAGGGGTGAAAAGCTCAAGTTTGCGCTGTTTGCTTGATCTTATTGCTAATGACATCCAAGTTGGAACTTACTCCCTCCCCAAACGGATGCTGGCCCTTCACAAAATGCTGCATTGGATACGGTCATGACTGCCTCCTGCGCTGCTATTAAGCTGTTACGTTGGAGATGGCACGCAGCCCCTATCATAGGTGATCAAACTGGCTCTGTGAAGCAAGATAAGATTGATATTGGCTAAATGGAAATGCCCGGCGTGGCGACACGGATAACCGACTCACGTGGATTCGAGCGCTGTCCATGATATACGCAATGATTCGACTTTCCTAGCCGATGTGGCATATGTGGGCTCTTCACCGATGCATCGGTCGACATCGGTCGGGGTCGAGCGCATTGCTTGGCAGCCGCACACGTGGCCAAGGCTGGGTGATGTCGATAATGCGGCACGACAATTCAGTGTTCGGGGACGGCCATGTCAAATGCCTTTGAAGTCTTGAGGTCGTCAAGTCATCCATTGTATGTCCCATTGTAAGATGCCAGTTCTGGCTGCCGTTGCCACACAGTCACCCCAACATTTTGCGCGCTTCGGGATTGCGCATCGCGGAAATAACAGATTTACTAGAATGAACGCTGAGCCCCTAGCATTCGAGTGACCACCTCTTAATTTGGTCGGCACTGCAGGACCTGGGGACTATTCGCTGCGGACTGTGATGACCTTCAGTCGGGTGAAAGATCTCCAGTTAAGGCTCGGAGTTGCCTTCGTAGCCATGTGACCACGGGTCGGTGCTCTGTAGACCGGTCGCCAGCGTCTAGGAAGTTGGCATCGTGTTCATAATCTTATTTGTGCTGTGACGCCCGGTTTCCGATCGACAGGTGAGCTACGCCGTCTTGTTATTTTGCAGCGTACGCAGTATTGTGCTGCCCTTTTTGGGGAGGGGGGTGATTTTAAGGCTTGTTTAGGGCACGACAGAGAGCAGATGATGCCTTGCTTTTAACCACTTGTGCGTTTACGCGAAATTTGCGTGACAATTTATTTCGTGAAAACTTCATTTGACTCGAGTCATAACTGTTCGTGAGGTTATTTTCGACGGTTCTGCATGTTTCCACATCTGCGTGCTTTATCAGTATCTTATCAGTATCAATATTCTTATCTTTTTATTTGTCACGAGGCAGGTCATTTTCTACTTCCTCCGCTTGTTTAATTTTCACGAAACGCAGATTTCGAACACATTGACGGAGGCCGTTCGCGTCGGTTGCCAAAGGCCTCTGGTTTCATTAGCTTTGCTTTCGTATTATCTACAAAACAGCTGCCAACTCTCACAACTGACAGGGACTCTAGACTCTCACAGCTCTGACAATTGACGGCAATTCTAGGCTCTCCTGACTTTGACATTTACAACAACTCTAGACTTTCACAACTTTCACAACTGACAACTCCAGACTCCTACATCTGTTATTTCACCGCTCGTTCCACGTCACATAGGGTATATTACTGGAAATATGTCATTTAAACTCTAACATATTCAAGGTTTGAATGTTGGCTTCAGGCCCTTACGTTAATGTGAACACGATCCAAAACTGCAAAAGCCTATACAAAAGTAAATATCTTGTACATCGACCAGCACATAGGCCTACATTGAGAATGAAGTTACCTTGATAAAATTGCGTGCTGTTTTGAGGAACCTCGTATTATCGCATGGACGGAAAGCATCCTGGCATGATGCCAGCTATCCGCCGTAATGCCATATGCATGGTTTCGCCATTTCCCCCATTTTCCCATCTTTTGCTTATTTTTGAGCATCATTTAAATTGTTATCAACATGAATTCAAGGCCAAGACATCACTGATATCAGGAGCAATGTGTGCATGGATTAAGCTGTTGCATGTTCAGTGGTAATTATCTTCAACAAACCGCCTCTTCAAAGCTTCAGCAAAACTTTAAAAGGATCGACAATTGTGATAAAACCAAGTTGTTCTAGAGGTGTGCCTGGTGGACGGTCCTTACTGGTTTGAGGATTATATTGTGATGTTATCCATTTTGACATTTTCGCAACAATGCTCTTAATGTTCTAAAACGTTTTAAAGTAGCAACAATTATCACATCAACTTTGCTTGCCTGTGTCTTATTTATTGGGTTATTTAATATCATAGTAATAAACTCTGTTTAGCTTGTTTAGTTTGCTCACTAATGGGAGAGTATCAATAAGGGCATCTTACTGTCTTGTCTTCTGCCAGCGGTGCGTATAATCAAGTACACATGCGGCAGTTCAAATGTTTATCAACATAACATATTGGAAACATGGCCACGTGCTATCCAACTACTTTTTGTTGAAAATGCGTGCGGTCAGGATTGTGGTGTAGGAGGCCTGGTCTAGTCGGTTTCAGTGTCATTTGAAAATTCATTTTCTCTGGGTTGATGGGTGATTAGGTAAATAACGTGCTGTTACCAATTCCAAGGACTGCTTGACAGTTAAGAAGATTCACTTATAGACAGAAACACACGAGGTTTGTGATTGAAACTATTTATAGGCTGTAGATGACAAAGCTCTTACTGGGAGAAAAATGAACAAACTGGAATGCGTGGGCATGGTCCTTAATTCAAATAATTGGCAATGAAGATCTAAGTTAGATAAAAGTTTGTCACGCAAAGGGTTGGGATTTATACGATTTTTAATGGACGAGCTACTGGTCAAGTAGACCGTTGGGGGAGGTGGGAGGGGGGCGAGGCCTTGCAATCTCGTGTATTGTGTGGCTTCTGTTTTCCGACTCGTACAGGGACCTCGCGGTGGGCAGCAGCCCACAGTCACTGACCTCCGAAAACGTCCAGGGGCCCACCAGGTACTGTTGGGGTGCTGTGGAAAGGTCAGGGTGCCCCCGAGGTGAACATGGATCGCTTAAATAGGCTAGGAGCCCCCAAAGTCTGTGGTAATCTAGTACACTCGTGTGGTGCTGAGGTACCACGCCATTTTAGGAATATGATGCCTGTTGAGGTACCGCACACTTGAAACCCATCGGCCTGTATGTTTTCCACACCTGCGGAAATGATACCAGTTCGAGAATCACTCCAGTTGTTAAGTGCATTTGGGGCGAACATTATTCACATAGATAAGACAGCAGTAATGGCCTTATTCCTCGGAGAAGAACAAGGGGAATGGAGGTAAAGATGGGTCGATATTTCGTCGACATGTCTTTATCGAAACAGTAGCGGAATAGCTGTGCGGATTTCTGTCCAATGATAGAATTACGGTCTCTCTAGTTGTTGGCAAGCAACCGTGCCCAACAAATCCTGACGGGCTGCCGAATTTCGATGGAAACGTGTGGGCTAGCCTAACCGTTTGCTATTACTTTTGGGGGCACCAAGACTTGCAAAACAATAACATTTATTTTTATGATCGCTGCTTCGTAATGCTTACTTAAGGACTCCGCTCAAACTTGCAAGTTGAAATACCGGGTCGGAAGAAAGCTTGGTGCAGAGCGGTTCTTGCGAACTGATGCAACTGGTACATATATGCAAAGACATGTTAGAGGACCTTTGAGGTGCTGTGCTGTTCACTCATCTCTATTTTATGCATGCCGTTTGTCACATCGACGGAACGTTTGTTCTGGTTGGGGCCGCCATCAGCGGGGTACGATTACGTGCTTGATTTAAAATTTAACAATTCATTGTTTTGATATTGCTTCCGTGAAATTATGCATGCGGCAGGATGTTCTACAATGATTTGTATGTCAGGGGTTGGGACTGTGGCTTGGCTCATGGCATATCAATCAGTCAGCTGATATCAAGAACAATGCTGTTATGCTCTTTTTTAGATTTGAGTTTTGCATTGGAAATAACTGACCCCAGTCTCCCGTGAACTTGAGCAAGGCTGGAAGGTTTGATAATTTTCACAATATATTCCGTGGTTGCGTGAAGCTCGCTCGACCAGCGCATCCTAATGGACCGGAGCAGGAGTGTACTTTTTCAAACATGGTAGGGGCTCAGCTGGGAAGGATGACGTAGCCTACCGCCAACACCGGATATTTGCCCGGATTTCGGCCACTTGTATTTACGCTCTTGATTTCAAGCCTTTTTTGGTCGGCCTGCGGCACTTAGTTTTCAGTTGTGAATTGTACCCCCCCCCCCCCTTCCCCCGATTGTACAATCTTGCGTACGCCCCTGTTGAACAATACGTCAGGTTCTCAAAGAAGCAGTAGAAGGGTGAGGCAGACAAATTATGTATGAAACGCCTCGCACTGCTCACTTAACAGCTGTCAAATATCGCAGTGCATTTTTTGTGTCCCGAATGTTTGGGACGTGTTATGGCGTGGAAAATTTGCCAATAGTTTCAGACTGCCCTAGGTCATAAAAGAGTTGGAATGAAAAGCATGTAAGGTAAGCAGGATGCAACGTGGCACAACATTAAAGGGAGCGCACATTTGTGTGGGGTTTTGAACTGCAACAGCCATCTTGAAGATCATTGGGTGCAGCTCATATCCCTGCCCTAAGACCTAAACCCCTCTAGTTTCTGAGCCACACGCCAGCGAGGATGTGCCCACTATTTCGGGGAGACTTCCGTGGTCACCCAGGCAACCGTGGCGCCGCAATAAAGTCACTCAAATCCCGTCGTTCAGTTGGCCATGCAGCGACCAAGTCAAGAAGGATATAATTATCGAGTCGTTCATATGCGGTTTGCTTGAGCACGATTGCCAGATGCACGGCTGGCAATGGACTCTCAATCAATGTGTAAGCTACGATGACGTGATGTAACAATGACGTATTGAGGGACACAATCATAATCTGGAAAGAATAGAAATCAGTCACAGAAATCAATAATAGAAATGAATGAAATGAATGAGTTGGATGAAAAAGTGAATGAATGAGAAATGAATTAAGAAATCAATCACATTTAGAAAGAGTTTAAGTGAGCTTATTTCATCATATCTGATGCTTGCGTCAATATCTTCAAATGTGGAACAGTCCATTTTATATGAAACTTATAGTGGTGTCGTCAGCTAGGTTCGTACCTATCTAGTGCAACAACATTTCTGGAAAATTGTCTGCATGTCACTGGTCCAGCTTTCTTGTTTTTGCCATATTTATTTGTGTGTGTGGGGGGGGGGGGGGGGGCTCAAGTCAGCATTTGGGAGAGGCTCAGGTACCCAAAAGTATATATAGTTACACCTCTATGTAACTGGAGAGTGACGATCTTCAGTGCAAAAACTTATATCGGTCGGTTGTGGCTGTTCCTTTTTCCGTTATTGGGAACATTACACTTAGGTATGTGTGGAAGGCACGCTAAAATCCTTGAAAACAATTAAGCATCTGAAAACCGGATTCGTTCAATTTCTCTCATGAGCAGTGCAGGTATGCCATTTGGGCTGTACGACGAACTCAGCTGCTTAGGATACATGGCGCCTCTCTGCTTCTCACCCTGGCATTAGGGGTCTCATGACCCAAAACATGCTCCCTATTTTTTTTTCGCTTCTCTTGCTGAAGTAGGGGCCGACCAAACGGGCGTTAATTCTTTGGGATTTTGTGATCAAGGCAGCACAACCAGGGAAGGGAGTGGGGGTGGGGTGGGGAGGGGGGAAACGTAACCAGTGCCAAGGTGATGAGGGGATGAAATTAATAATAAAAAATGTAACGACATATGACGTAAGTGTAAAACGTAACGGCGACGTGAACGGGCTCCACAGTGTCTCGTCCGACTCCCATCGTCACGCCAAGGCAATTTCTGGAGCCACCACTGACCCTGCAGCTCCCCCCCCCCCCCCGTCCAGAGTACGACAGGGCGGCAGCCGCACAGTGCAGTGTGCGCACGGCTCAGCCGTCCCGGAGCGTGCGTGCCGGCTCCGCGGTGTGTGGTTATACGCCAGACTCGCGCAGCGGCGAGATCAGCCACACCCCACACCTCGAAGCCCATGCGATGGACACGCGTCCCCCGCTCTCTCTGAAGAAGCGTCCAGTTCTTTCAGCTGGGTCGCCCCCGCCAAACCGGTCTCCCTTTCGCAAGCCTCCGGCCGCCCGCCGGCCCGCCCTCGCGCGCGGGGCCGCGCGCCCCCTTCCGTCGCCGACCGCGCCGCCACTGGCGCGGCTGCCGCGCGGCCCGACGCGGCACGTGCCCGCGGGCGCGCGCCGACCTCCGGGTGACGTCACAGTCAGCTGATCGATGCCGGCCGGCGCAGGCAGCTGGCTCCGGAGGGGTGCGGGCGCCGCTCGCTCGCCGCCGCGTGCTTAGCGCCGCCGCCGCCGCCGCCGCCACCGCCCGGCGTCCGTGTCGGTGTCCTGCGTGTGTGTGTGTGTGGGTGCGTGTCGCGGGGCGCGCTCTCGGTGCCAGAGGCGGCGTGCGTCCACGGGCTGCTGGCGCGTGCGCGCCGGTCACAGGTCCCCAGCCCCCGGTGGCAGTTGGCCGAGCCCGACCCGGCGTTCCGCCTCCGTGGCCGACTGCAGTACAGGTGCGGTGCAGCGCGCGCCGGCTCCGTGGCCCGGCGCGGCGGTCCTCCGCGGGTCGAGGCGGTGGCTAGCCGGCCGGCCGGCCGGTCGGAAGGGTATTGTCTCAGTCTCACAGAGATAAGATATCGCCCAGCCGCCAGCGCCTTTGCGCGCCGCCGAGAGAGTGTTTGGCGAGACGTGCACGTGGTCTGCTTGCCATCTGGCGGCTGTAAATGAACTAGGAGACGTGCGTGGAGGCTCAAAGCTATCTCGGAGTACCCGGAGACCTTGTGAAGGCCACACTGCTCGCTTGGACTGGAGACTTCGAGATGCCGCAGTGCTCTTCAAAAGCGTATTGGGACTGTTAGCGTATTCAATGCTGGGCTGGGGATCTCTCCTCAAAGCAGCTAGACCCGGCATGCTTGCAGAGCCCGAAGTATGTGGTAGACATGCAGGACAATTCAAATAAATGCTAGACGTCCAGGGAAGGTCAGCCCACGCCCCGATCTCTGGCTGTGTCCAGCGGTTTCATATATATGGGTACACACTCACCGATAACCGAAGTGCACAGATGGCACTGGTGTTGACTCACGTACATGGCATTCGGGTTTGTTTATAGGTCCCCCGTTTTTTTGGGGGGAGGGAACTGGAATATTTTTGCACTCATTGGACTGCGCTGACTTTTCGGAGGTAAGATTTTTGATACCACTGTTGTACCAGCACGCCACTCGCTCAGACTATTCTTTCGAAATAATGGAACAGCCGTATTCAATACCTACTGTTTTTGGGTGCGGTGTCCTGTTGTAATGCTATGTGTGTCACTCTGTCGGGAGTTCCACTTGGCTGAACAAACAAGCTGCTTTCACATTTCCCTGTGGCATGATTAAAACAGGGAGAGGACTGATCCAGTGTGGCAAGGATCACTGCACGCGGCCAAACGCTGGCACGTGATACATTTTAAATAAAATGATGGCAAACAAATTCATATGTTTTAAATCCCTGCGTTTTGGAGCCTAATCGTCGTGTTTTGTCCGTCGTCAGTTAGTTGCTTCATTGTTCTTTGTTTTTGCCTTGAATTTTGCTCGTGCAAGATGCAAGTTTTAGCAACTATAAGTTTTTTCACGCACGCGTTGGTGATGGAGCGCGTGTGTTATGAAGCGGCGGCAGGTGTGTATATTAACGGTTATGGCTAATGCGAAAAATATGGTGCCTCATCTACGTGGTCATGCAGGTCAAAGATACTCAACAACAATATACAATTACCAACCACGACAGGCAGCTGGCCTTGGTAGACATAATCATAAATGATAGAGGCGAGAGGACAACGTGAGGGAGCGTCCACGTTCTAGACGTAATAGGACCTGATATGATTAAGTCCTCAAACTGATTCTTGTGATTGGACGGCCTGCGGTTCGTTAATCTACTTTGTCGGTAGACAGCAATGACCTCCACTTGGCAAAAGTTATGGAAACCTGGTTGCAAACAAGTGGTGTGGAATGTAGCCATTCATGTTGATATCTTTAATCTACAAATAACGTCTGTGCCAATGCTAGTGTTGTTATTCACGCTTCAGTGGGTGACAATAAATACTATGCTCCTTGCATTGAAATGAGCGTGTGAAGTTAATAGTGTTCCCACTAACAGCGAACCTTGATTCAACTGTGGCATATACCAGCCTGCGATTCATGTTTCGGGTTGCATTAATCATGCATTATTGCATCTACGAGGGCCTGAACTTTTTCGGGACTATTTTCCAACCACCAAGATCATGATCTGCCAGTTGGCAGACAAGGCAACACGCGTTTACAATAAGGCAAAAGGAAACTAAAAAACTAGGCAGAGCGGAAGTGTTACGACTTTTGCTCAGTCTTCTGGACATACATGTGTCATTCTGGAATGCGAATACTATCAGGCGTTCATACGCCACTCATGCCTTGGTGGTGCCTTTGTCACAAGGCAATGAACTTGTGGTGTCTTTACGATTTTACTTTAACTCGTGTGGTGAAACACTAGTTATTGCATGATATAGATCGCTATGTCAGCTTCTGCTGAATTATGTGTATTGTTTTTGCAACCTGTGAAATCAATGACGTAATAACAATCTTCAGAAGAAGCTGCACAGGCAGTGAAACGACTTTGAGTCCTGAACATCGCTGCATCCCAAACCAAAGCTTGCTAAAGGTTTGGTAATGTGTCATGATAATGCTTATGCAGTCTGAGTCTGACTTATTATTTTAGCTGTCGTCGATGCATATGGCATGTGTGTTTTTCACTGGACCGTAATTGTTTTAATTGCAACATTTATCAGAATGTTTAGGAATGTGGTGCCACTTGTCAGTATATTTTGTGGCAGGTTCGCTTTGTTCCGGATTCTGTATTTCATTGCTGTATCCACACGACAATTGGGTTGAAACGAGGCTCAAATGTTATGCATTACTTGGGTTTGAATACTTGCAGGTATTTTGACGAGATAACAGCAAAAAAGCGCCGTTAGTTTTGCAAGCCAGCGTCTAGCGCGCGCTTGGACAACTTGTGTGACGTAAAAGCACATTGCATGTTCTTGATCTTATTTTTGCTATCGACATTGGATTTTTCAGACGTCACTACGAGTTTCACGACTTTTAAATCAAGTAATTTCGTGCCACATACTGTCCTGCAGGTACCCTATATTTTTTTGTCATTTCAATTTCTTTATATGTTAGGCCAGTCTGTAACTATTGACAGATTGGACGCCCGGATTGGGACAAAAAGATGCGCTGCAAGATTCGACAGCTTTTAAAAGATGGTGTTTTTGTCGTTCGCATGTGTGCGCAGGTTTCCATCTATAAATCATATGTTCGTGAAGACAATTTTGTTGTTACACATTTCTACTGCTTCTTCGCGAACCTAATGCAGGTTTGTGAAACATGGACCCTCGCAGGATTTTGCGGTCGGGGGTGAGGAAACTTAGAAATGAAAACCAGGTTAAGTGTGCCGCAGGCCGAATTTTTAAGCATATGTATAAACATATGTATCATCCTTGACATCAAGCGTCCCCGCCCGTAGGCTCCTGCTGCTCAGAGCCGGTATGGACGTCCAATTGAATGTGGACGTCCAGCCGGCAGCCCCGCTCGTGGCGGTATGCACGCCTGCGCCTGACGTCCACACAGGTGAGACGTGAGAAGCGAGACGTGTCGTGAGACGTTAGAAGGGGGCAGCATGCGGTGTCAAGTAAATGGAGGCTGAAAATCTGTGTTCCTGTTCGAGGAGGAAAACTCTGGCCAGTATGGGGGTCGAACCCATGACATTCGCGTTATTAGCACGACGCTCTAACCAACTGAGCTAACCGGCCGAGTGGAGGGGCGGGTCGTAAAGCATGTCTACGCTAAACGTGCATAATTGAGCTAGGATGTGACATTTAAGTTATATTATATGGAATGTGCCGATGCACTGTCTGCGACGGAAAGAGTGCCGTTGTCTTAAAGCGGGACGTGGTGTGTTCACAAAGCAGGCTCGTCTTGCTTAACCTGCTTTCAGATTTCACCGGAGATTTTCTTATAAGGTTTGAAAGGTGAGGCGGGTTATCAATGGTAGCTGGCCCATGGTTAGTTACTCATTGTTCATCCTTGCCATCGCCAATAAAGAATCTCGTAAACATACTTGAGCGGGGAATTTTAGGTCAAGTAAAATTTAATTGCTACGCGGGGAGGCAAAGTATCCAGACATGTTTGACGCCAAGGAGACGATCATGGCGCGCGTAGCATCCACTGCCTCATACCATTTGTTCAATCAAGTCGTAAGTGCACGCGTCGGTGTTTCGGTGACATTTCCCTTATGAGATTTTGACCTTCATTTGTGTGCATCCCAAATTTGCTGAGAAAACATCCGAAAAGTGTGCATACTGTGTTTGGCCTCTGATTTCAATTCCGTATTTATCCCAGCTTTCCTTACAATAACCCCTGTCTCCGTTCCAGTTAAATCATAAGGTGAACTCGTCCATCTACCAACGCGGGTAGACCCAGCGCCGTCCTTGGGGGGGGGGGAGGGGAGAGGAGAGGGGGCGCTGCTTTGTCTGGTCACAGGTCACAAAGCTATTGTGCTTTTCACATGGTAATCGAATTTTGCGTCCTTTTAACACAATGAGTTCTAAAACAGTCGTTGTTCATGAACCAAATGTGCGATGGTTAACCTGACCACACACGTTGAGAAGGGGATGACCCGGCTGCCCTCTTCTGGATCTGCCGCTGCTTACCAGTTTTGTAAACGGTGTAGGCGGCCCCGATGAGTACGGTTCCGTGTGTTCCTCCACGACCGCGCACAAACTCTGGTGACGAACGCCGCGGGACCTCGCCGCATCACATGCTGCACTCAGGCCACTAACCGCTGTCTTGGTTCGCCCTCAGACTCTGCCGGCTGTGCGGCGATGGCGGCCGTGCCTGAGCCGGCCGACGCGCCGCCCGTGCCAGCTTCCGACCCGGCGCCGCCTGCCGGCGAGCTCACCAACGGCGCCGCGCTCGACTCTCCCTCCAAGAGCCGGCGCAAGCAGGAGCTGGTGGTGCGCTCGGCCGCCGCCGAGCCTATGATCGTGGCGCCGCCGCCGCCGCCGCCGCCGCCGCTGCCGCCGCTCGGCGAGGACGCCAGGGCGGCGTCGGCGCACCGGCGCAAGCAGCCCAGCCCCAAGCGCAAGCTGACGGACTCACCGACGCGACTGATCGCGCAGCACAAGCGGGCGCGCGCGGCCGGGCCGGCCGGCGCCGCGCCGCGCGCCAAGCGCCGCCTCAAGGTGGTGACCAAGGGCCCGGCGCCGGCTACGGCGGCGGCGGCGGCAGCGGCGGCAGCAACAGCGGCGGCGGCGGCGGCGGCGGCGGCGCGGCTGTCCGGCCCGCCGGCACCGCCGCCGCCGGCGGAGGAGGCGGTGGCCGCCGTTGCTGGACCGTCGGCTACGGACGGTGAGGCGACCGGACGCCGCGGCCGGCGGCGCGCGTCGGTGGCCGAGGCGGGAGGCGCCGCGGATGACGCGGCGGTGGCGCCGTCGCCGGCGAGTGCGTCGCCAGTGAAGCCGCGCGCAGCGGCGGCCAGTGCCGGGGAGGCCAGCGGGACGTCGGCGTCGGCCGGCGCGTCGGCGAAGCCGGGCAGGGGCGGCAGGCGCCGCCGACGACGCCGGCCGGCCACTGGCTTCGTGGCGAGGCGGGCCGTGGTAAAACGCCGCTCGGCGGCCGCGGCGAGAACTAGGGGTGTGGCGAACGGCCACGGCAGGGCGCACTCGCCGCGAAAGAAGCGGACGGTGGGCGATTTGAGCATCAACATGAAGGAGCCGTTCGGCGTGTCACCCACCAAGACCCGCGGTCGACTCAGGTAAGCGACTCAGGTCAACTTGGTAAGCGACTCAGGTCGGCCCAGGTGAGTGGCTCAGGTCGACTCCGGTGAGCGAATCAGGTCGGCTCAGGTGGGCGGCCGCCAGGGCGTGCTCCAGGCCGATGGTTCGCCACCGCCCCTGCCGCCGCGCTCCGGCATGTGGGCGGCTGTCCGTGCTGTAGTCGGTGCTGTGCAGCTCGTGTGGTGTTGGCAGGTCAACAATAAGGTCGCCACGGTCGGGTCTGCAGTTGACCCGCCAGTTGACCCTCCGTTGACCCGCCGTGGTTTGGCAGAGTTTCGATGTTTGGCTTCTTGGGTGGCAGGGATGTCAAAAAAATTGCATGGTATTACACCTCCAACTGGGGGTTCTCTGGCTGTTGCCCCTCCTCTTGCTCAACATTGACCAGTAAGCGTCCAACTGGGCGGCGGTCAACCCAGCATCAAGGCGTCTCAGGCTTGCCGAATGGGCCGGGCATGTCAGATGCCTAGGGTCTGGGCCAAAGGGCAACACATCGCAGGCTGTGTGCCGGTAGTGTAGTGGTTAACTTGTCCGCGGTAACCATTAGGCGCCTGGGAAACCACGGGTGCAGGGTTCGATTCCCCGTGGGACGTGCGCTCTCTGCCAGAGTGAAAGGTAAGCGACGCCACATAGCCTCAGCAGCTGGGTGCATCGTAAAGCCCCTACGACAACAACAGCGAATTGTGTGCAGGGTCACAGGAGAGCGAGGTTTCTGACTGCGTGAATTTATATGTACGTTCTGCACACCCTGCCGGATGAATTTGGAATGCTGCGGTGTGGCCAGCGTTTTGTCCACCATGGTCCGTTCCATGGCTTATTCGCCACTGTCCGGTCCACATCGTCCACTGTGGTCTGTTCTGGGTTGTACCCACCGTGTTCTGGTGGTCTTCTGCGCTTCGTGCACCCGCCATAGTTTGTCCAGCCGTGTGACCCGGCCGGTTCTGGTTCAGCACGGCGCCGGTCAGACGCTGGCATGGCGCGGCGCGATGACGTCATCAATGCCGCGCACGTGCCGGCTGTTTATATGTGACGAGTCATGACGTCAAAGCTGTGCGGCGTGTTTCGCCGCGCTGTCTTGGTGATGACGGACGACCATGTGCATGCTCTTCCCCACAGCCTGACCCAAACACTACCGGGACAAACGGTCAGCCGCTGTGTCGTCCGCATGCTTAACCCCGTGCTCTCCTCCACGCCTGGCACCAGCGTGCTGCGTGGGCCAGGCTGCCACGCCGGTCATGCTGTTGGTCGCGGGGTGCTGACCAAACCCGCAGCGGCCTGGCGGGCCCAGGTTGGCTCCTGACAGGACCAGAGGGCTCCTGACGGGGTCAGGTGGGCTCCTGTCGGGCCCAGGTGGGCTCCTGACAGGTCCAGGTGGGCTCCTGACGGGCTCAGGTGGGCTCCTGACAGGTCCAGGTGGGCTCGTGACGGGCTCAGGTGGGCTCCTGACGGGCCCAGGTGAGCTTCTGGTGGGACTAGGAGGCTCCTGACGGGGTCAGGTGGGCTCCTGGCGGGCCCAAGTGGGCTCCTGGCGGGCCCAGGTGGGCTCCTGACCGCCCCAGGTGGGCTTATGACGGGCCCAGGTGGGCTCCTGATGGGCCCAGGTGGGCTCTTGATGGGCCCAGGTGGGCTCCTGGCGGGCCCAGGTTGGCTCCTGGCGGGGCCAGTCATCCGCACCGTTAGGTCGTCACCGATGTCCCGGCGCCTACGTGAGCCACGCCTCCATGCGGTGTTCGTCAGCTGACCAGCACCGGTGTCAGCTGTGTGTGCCCTTTAACTCGCATAAGCCCTCAGGGCCGCACTCCCCACTGGCAAAGGACCTGCCTGCGGCGTCGCAAGTGTCTACGTCATACGCAAGCAGTTATCCTTTGCGCCGTGGGACCCTGTTGTGACGCACTTACCTCTGACGTCATAGGTTCAAATTGTATACAGCTGTTGGAAATGGGGGACGTAGCCCGAGCCTGCGGTGTCCGTGTGTGCCTGTGACCTGACCGGTACCCGTGGTCGTGCCGTCCGACCGTACCCGTCGGTTGATGTGCCGTTCCCTTTGGTGTGCCGTGCCCTGTCGTAAAGGTCAGTGCCCGTGCTCCTGTTACCAAATAGTATCCGTGTTCCTGGGACCCTGAAGCCTAATCAGCGCCCCTGTCCCTTGTGTCTGTCATTTGGTCAGTGCTCTTGCACCTGTGTCCCTCCTACCGTGACCCAGACGCGGCCCCCGCGGACAGCACCCGCACCCCAGCGTCGCTGCCTCGTGACCGGCTGCCGCGCCAGGGGTGACCCCTGCCTGAGCCGCGCCCGCCGGCCTCCCCAGGTCTGTGACGGAGGAGGAGCCGGCCGGACCGGCGCGGCGCACCTCCCGCGAGCGGCCCGTTAATGGCGGGGCTGCGCTCGGTCCCGCTGCCGCCTCCGCCGCCGCCGCCGCCGTCGATGAGGGCGACGCGATGCTGACCTCGTCGCCGCCGCCGCTCGACATTCCGGACGGGTACGGTCCGGCAGGCAGCTGGTGACGTCGCTGCTGTCACTGCTGCTGTAGCCGCTGACGTCAGCTTCTGTCACCGCCGAGGTCGCCGTGATGGTTGTCTGATGCCGTGGCTGTCGGGGTGGCAATCACGGCAGCGTTTTCTTTATTATTTTACATACCTCGGTATTGACAACTGTTCTGTTGAATACGAAAGTTTGACTACGAAAGCTGTGATCTAGCTGATTTTTTTTTTGTCGCGAATCTACTCTGTAAGCTGCAGACGTAGCATGTTTTGCCTCCTGGAATATGTTATGCCGTGTGCGTCGCTCAATCGCCGCCATATCACGTGCTCAGGCGATAATGATGGTGCTGGTATTGGTTTGGCTATCTCGTTAACCTTGGCGGACTCTGCTGTTGCCGCTGAGCGGTCGCGGTGTTGGGCCCGGTGTGCCGCGTGGCCGTCTCGCCCTGACCTGCCCCGCTTCCGTCCAGTGTGTCGCACGCGGACGGAGAGGCCAAGTGGCGCTGCTGGAACGATGACGGCGCCAAGAAGAGCTGGCAGGCGGCCGGTGGCGAGGGCCCGCCGCCGCCTCCGCCGCCGCCGCCGCCGGCGCCGGTGTCGCCGCTGCCGTCGGCTGACGTGCCGGCCCCATCCGCCAGCGGACCCGCTCCTCGCGACCACCGCCGCCGTCGTCGTCACTGCCCCGCCCGCGCTGGTGGCGCCGTCTGCCGACGCGCCGGTGGCGCCGTCTACCGCGGGCGGCCGGCGGCGGCGCCCGGCCGCCCGGCGCCGCGGCACGCGCGCGGCCGCCGCCGCGCCGGAGGCGGCGCGCGGCCGCGCGGGACGCGGTCGGCCTGAGCCGCGCGGCCCCTACCTGCAGGTGGGCGGCGCCGACCCGCACGCCTTGCGCGTGGTGAACTCGCAGGGTGACCTGGAGGCGCCGGCGGCGCGGCGCCGGCCGCCCGTCTCCTGCGACCTGGAGGCGATCCCCGGCCAGCCGCGCGTCGGCTTCTCCAGCGCCTACGCCAAGAACTACGACGCGTTCGCGCCGGACCCGACGTGGACGTGCGTGTTCTGCGGCCGGCGCACGCACGCCAGCCGGCTCGGTGACCTGTACGGGCCGTACTTCGTGCGTCGCCGCCAGGAGGCGGCCGGCACGACGGCCAAGCAGCGGCAGCGACGACGCAGCCAGCGTGAGGCGCCGGTAAGTGCCGGCGAGTGGAGGGCGGTGGAGGTGGGCGGGGTCAAAGGGCT
Organism: Pollicipes pollicipes; assembly: GCF_011947565.3. Taxonomy (NCBI): domain Eukaryota; kingdom Metazoa; phylum Arthropoda; class Thecostraca; order Pollicipedomorpha; family Pollicipedidae; genus Pollicipes; species Pollicipes pollicipes. The sequence continues at coordinate 2,095,818 of NW_023597055.1, forward strand.
CAGTGTAGAATGGAGGTTGGCTGGGGCTTCGCTGGTCCGTGTCTTGCTGTGCGTGTGTTGTATCTGCGGCATTCAGTTCGCGTGGCTGTTGGTTACCTGTGACAGTGCTGCTTGTGTGGTTTTGAACTGGTTGGGCGCTAATATTCGAAACGGCATACAACCCGGCGAGAGGTCGCTTCTCTCAGCATACGCTATGTGGAAGGGGCGCGCCATGCTTCAGCGTTTTTTTGGTGACGGGCTGACCTGCAGCGCGAGTCACTCCGTGACCCGGACGGCGAAAACGGAGTGTCGGCGGCGCGACTGTCGGTCCCGAGGCTGTCAGATAAGACGCGAAGCGGCTGTTTCGGCGCATCGGCGCATTTATCGGCGCATAATCGGCGCATTTACAGCGGCCAGCCTGCAGATCCGCCCCGTACGAAAGCCGGAAAATGTTGGCCGTCCGCCCGGTATTTCAACAGTCCAGGGGTCATGAAGTGGTGGCCGGTATCCCCGTGGTGCGGACAGCTGCGTATTATGGACAGCTACTGCCACAGTGTCTGTTTCCATATAGGGGCCGTGTGTCGGCGAGTCGTCGCAGCGTTGCGAAGAGACAGAGCTGCTTTTACTTACCAGCCCGGCTGTGACATGGGCTCCTTTTGTGACAGCAAACATGGAAACGCTTCCATAGGTGTATGTGCACGCGAGGCGTAACACATTTTCTGGAAACTGGCCATTGCATGACGGCAGAATCTGAGTATTGTTCAGCATGCAAAAATTAGCTTTGTCCCCAGAGCCTCGGAAGTAAGCTTGTAAAGCTAACCCTTGTCTGGGGTGTGCGAATCGTCTAATGCAGGGTTCAATGGTAATCTGCACGTGCTCTCAGTTCTAAGAATCATGCAGAGCTCTTGGAACGTGCATGGCTGCTTGGTTTAGCTGGCTATTGTGAGGACCTCCGATGCCATGCCACACACCAGGACTATCACACACGTTATTGCGGTGCCAGTGTAGGCGCCGGGCCGGATCGGCGCAGCCTGCGACCCACCTGACCCACCCACCCATCTGACCCACCTGACCCGTCTGACCCGCCTGATACCAGCATCCCTCGTCAGGAGGCGGCGGACCCGGCGGCAGCGGCCGGCTCCGGCGCCGGCCCCAGCGCCGGCGCGGCGCACCACTTCGAGACGGCGCGGCTGGGCGACCGGCTGGAGACGTGGTTCCACGAGTCGTGCCTGGCCTGGAGCCCGCAGCTGCAGCTGGCCGCCGGCCGCGTGCAGGGCGTCGAGGAGGCTGTCACCGCCAGCCGCGCAGAGGTCAGGCCGGGTCACGGCGCGGCGGCCACGACCGCCCCGCGGCCGCCGGCGACGGCGCAGCGCGAGTATCAGCTCATATATATATATATATATATATATATATATATATATATATATATATATATTATCCCGGCCAGCTCAGGGACTGGGGTGGGCTAAGTGAGACTCATTTAGCGTGTCGGCGCTGCCTTATGTCGCGTTAAAGCTGTCTAGTTACACAGGCTGTACCTAGTGGCCGGTCGCCGCCGGGCTGATCCACGGAGGACGTGTGTGGCTCGCCTGCGGTCACGTGACATCGCAGGGCGCCTCGCCTGTCAGGGGACCGTGACACACTGTGTGATGCCTCCAGTCGCTGTGTGACGCCTCCGCCCGGTGTGTGACTCCGTCCACTGTGTCACGCCTCCGCCCGGTGTGTGACTCCGTCTACTGTGTCACGCCTCCGCCCGGTGTGTGACTCCGTCCGCTGTGTCACGCCTCCGCCCGGTGTGTGACTCCGTCCACTGTGTCACGCCTCCTCCCGATGTGTGACTCCGTCCGCTGTTTGACTCCTCGGCCCGCCGCGTGACCCCTCCGCCGGACGCCTGCCTCAGATCTGTTCGGTGTGTCGACACGTGGGCGCCACGGTCGGCTGCCTGGGCAAGGGCTGCCGGCTGGGCTTCCACGTGCCCTGCGCCGAGGAGGCCGGATGCCAGCTGGACGAGAGCAGCTTCACCTCCTACTGCAGCAAGCACAAGGTACGGCTCGGGCGATGGTGCGGCCGGCGCGGGGAACGGGACGCGTTCCGCTGCGGCCGACGCGCCGGTAGACGCGGCGGCAGACTGGTCATCTGCTGTGGGAATGCGTCGTAAGACGGCCCCGTACCAAAAAGGCCGTGCCCCCCCCCCCCCCCGCTGTCCCTACACAAACTGTAGAGGATCCTCCAGACGCGGCGGCAGACGCGACGGCAGACATGTCACCCGCTGTGGGAGTGTCTGGTAGAGCGGCCTCGTGCTGCAGGAACAAGAGGCCGTGCTCTCCCCCCCCCCCATCCCCACACAAACCGCAGGGATCCCCCTCCAACGGTGGCGGATACCGGGTCAGGCTCTCCCCCCGATCGCGGTGAGTGTTGTCAGGCTCGGTTCTCACCGCAGCGGCGAGCCTGGCCGGTCTTGTCTCATTCTGCAGCAAGCGCAAGGTCGCGCCCGCGTCGCGCTGCAGCAAACACAAAGCATGCTCTTCACCCACTGCAGTAGGCGTCGTATCTCGGTATCTGTAAGAAAATGGAAATAGGTGAATTGTGTCGAGTTAAGTTAGTTTGAGCAGATAATGTCTGCGAGTGATGTCTAACTAGCCATTCATAATTTCCATTTTTACCGCCGTTAATGCTAATTCACTTGTGTCAAGCTGGACTGAGTGGGCTTAGCCTTTCTAAGCAGGAGGTTAGCATAATTCATCATCCTAGCTTTTGTAAGGGTTTTGTTCTAGCCTTGTGATTAATACTAAAATTTAGTGGCTCAAAGTAATGTTGCCTTGATTACCAAAAACATAATGTTTTGCAAAATGCCTTGCATTACTTGATAAATGAATTACTGCTACTGTTGGCTGGTCACAAACAGAGGAAATCTCGGCGTGTGTTTGTTTCTACCGATATTCCCGTGCAGTTGGATTCCTCATTCGCCTACCACGCGACCAATGCTACTTTTCCATACAAACAGTGCTGAACGAAGTCATTGCGGCACGCTTCGACCACTCAAATCTGAGTGGATCGGACCACCCTTTGAGCCCGTGCCTCAGCCCGCACTCCAGTGCGCTTCGAGCCGCGACTGACGCGGTTCATGCTAATCTTCCATGCAGGAAGACACGTACCGCTTTAGGCCGGAGGAAAACTCCAGCTGTCACTGGATCGCGCGGCCGTGCACTCACGACACGACAGGGCACGTACGCCGAGCGAGCGGCCTCTGTAATCCGCCGCGGCAGCAAGGCCGGCTGGCCGGCGGCCGTGCCGGGGGCCGCAGCGGGCGACGCTCAATAACACGGGAGCGCCGGCTGGCTGCCTTCACGAGCTGCAGGCACGTGCCAGCTCGTGAACGCAGGCACGTGGGGTGGCGCTTAATTCGGGCGTGCTTTCGGGTGGCGCGCGCGGGAATGTTGAACACGTGCGGTGGGGGAGACAGGCCCGACTGTCACTGAACTTCCACCGTTCCACGCCTGGAGTTATGGCTGATTTGTTCGTTGTGGAATGTTGCTACTGCTCCCCTGCCCCTGGCCCGTTTGTGCTCCACCAGGTAGCAGGGCGTGGTAATGCATCACAGCATCGCAACAGGACACAATATATCGTTAGTGTTGGCGTATGAAATCATTGGTATAAAGCGTGCTATAGACTTACACAGCCTTCAGTGGCGCTTCCACCATACGTCTTCAGCACTCTGCTGCTATTGGTCGCGATACATACATAAACTTTATATAAAAAAACACACACACAAATACATACATGCACAAATACATACATACATACATACATACATACATACATACATACATACATACATACATACATACATACATACATACATACATACATACATACATACATACATACATACAGACACATACATACACACACACATACACACACATACATACATACATACACACACACACATACATGTACATACAAGATGAGCAACACTCTACGTATGTCGTTTTCATTCCCGGACATTCCAACGAACAGTGCGCTGTGCCCGTCGGATGCACGGGTCCGTCCGCATGCCACGACGGCCGCTGTGCCTCCACTGTCTGGCGCGCGGCCAGCGGCGGCCACGCCCGGTCCTGACGCTGACCCGGCCCCTCCTCCGCAGAAGCCGGACTAGCGAGGGTCGCCAGCCGACGCCCGGTCGCGTCTGCTGCACCGCCGCGATCAGGGCGGTGGCGGTCCTCCCGGGGGCCGCCTCCCCCCCCCCCGTCCCCCCGGCAAGGCAGATGTCGGGCCGGCTGGGGAGGGGCGGGTCAGGGGGCGCCCACCAGCGCCCACTTGGGACAGACCAGCTCGGCGGTGTTTTGTATGCATTATGTTGTATTTCCGGTTTCTAATAAAAAGTTCAAACACCAGACTGTGTTTACGGCAGGTTTTCTGCGGAGTGGAAAGTCCTTGCAAGTTTTTCATCGGGAAGAATAGAACAATGCGTCGCCATGCATGTCATGGTTACTACGGAGCAATAACAACACGGACACGACTGCGGGGTGACGACAACAAATGCACCGATCATGCAATTGCAAACCAGACTCCCATAGTTCCCACCAGTAGCGCTTTGGGGGGGGGGGGATGGGAGCACATGTCCCTCCCCTCCCTTAGATTCTGAGGGGCCCAAAGGGCCCCCCGGAACCAACGATTTAGGGTCCGAAGATCATGCCGGAGGTCGCATTCAGGGGCCCCGGCCCGCAGGGTCAAGCACTCCAATGCCAGCGACCGGGCCCTGTGCCCTGAGTCGATAAGGGCTTCTATGTCGGTCAGACACCACCAGTAAGGCAAAGTCGCCTCCGTGGTGACATGGGTCTGGGGGCTCATTTCCCAGGCAGGAACACAGCCGGAGTCAGCGATCTAAATTGGTCGTGCCCCAGCGTCTGTCAGGGTCCCATAGCCACTAATGGGGCCCTGTGTTGGCAAGGACTCCCTAGTCGGCCAGAAGCAGTGTTCGAGGAGGCCCAAAGAACCTAGGGGGCCCCCGGATCCGACAATCAAGGGCTCCATTTGAGGGTCTAAGGGCACCAGAGGCCGGTCGAAGTCTTGTTTGGCGGCCCGGCCTGCGGCAGCGGGCTCTCAGCAGTCAAAGGGCTTTTCCGCCGATCGCGGACCCCTAAATTGATATGGGCCTATATGTCGGCCAGACGAGTGATTTACACTGATCAGGGACCTTGAATCTGTCTGGGGTCCACAGCGCTAACAGTGTGCTTGCAAAGGGCCCACCTGACCAATGGAAGTGTTCGATGAGGCCCGAAAAGAGATCTGGCGACCCACCGGAACCGACGATCAAAGGCCCGGTCGGAGGGCATAAGGGCCCGAGTGGCTGGCTGCAGGCCACATAGCAAAATAGCGGCCCGTAGGGTCGTGACCTGAAATATCAGTCAGAGGTACCCTTGCATCGTTTGAAGAGCCCCTGGGACAACGCGGGTGCCTAAGCCGGCCAGAGACTACGAACACCGAGCAGTCGGCTCCATGTCCGTCCGAGCCCTTGAAATCCGTTTCCCAAGCAGGAACGAGGCCGGGGCCCACGATTTGCAATAGCTGGGGTCCCTGACACAATGAGGGGCTCTTGTGTCGGTTAGGGGCCATAGTGCCCAACAGGGTTCCTGTGGCGGCAAGTGATCCGGAGTCGGAGCGGTGTTTGAGGGGGCCCGAAGAGGGGCCGAAGGGTCTCTCGAGACCAAAGATCAAGTGCCCGATTGGGGCGCTGAATGGTCCGAAGGGCGGGCCGTCGGTCACATTTAGGACCCCGCCCATGGTACCGTGATCTCAAATGTCGGTAAGGACACCTTTTGCACCGATATGGACCCCTGACACAGTGTTCCTCCCATGTTTGCCTGAGAACGTTCTATCTTTTGCAGAATCGATCAGTGAAATAAATAACATCAAAGGGTTTGAGCCTGCGCGCTGGGTGCCGATAGTGTAGTGGTTAACGCGCCTGCGTCAACCACTGCGCGTCTGGGAAACCAGAGGTAAGGGGTTCGATTCTCCGTGGTGCTCGCCCTTCCTGCCAGGGTGAGAGGCAGGCGACGCCATATAGCTTCAGCAGCTGAGTGCGTCGTAAAGCCCTAATAGCATCCCGACAATCTAAGGTAACAATCACAGCGTTGGCTGGGTTACAGCTTCCGTAAAAGCGAACGGCATTGGCCATTGCAAGTAACGCCAAGCGGTTAGGCCGTGAGCGCAACAACGACTATCGTAAAATAATGTTTCTGAGTGTCTTTCAAAATTAATTCGTAGAGCTCAAAGATTTGAATGAATGTATTTTTTACAACCTCCAGGTTATCCTCTAGGCAGACGACAGCTACAGCAACACGGAAAAATAGAAACTATACTTTTGCCTGTGTCAGTTCCACCACCAGATTCTAGCACTTCTTCGCAGTACAATAAAGGCCAAAACGTTATCGTCATTAATCTAACAATCATACAGGTAAGGTATACGCCCAGAAAATCTCTAAATGTACGATTTTATGCCTGACGCCGCGCGGTCTATGGAGACTGCAACGCCTGGCGTAGGAGGTTTTTGTTGCTAAGGTATGCGGGTGGCCATGCCAAAAACTACGTCACATGAAGTTGCATCATTGACCGATTCTAACTGAATGCTGAACACTTACAGACAAACATGGCTTGGCCATGGTGACACGCGCTCGGGTAGGAGTCAAATTGTCCCCCCCCCCCACCAGGGTTTTTCCGGAATAGTTTTTAACGGTGTGGTGAAGTCGCGCCAAATTTTGCATACCTATAGACAAGTGAATAGCGAATCGTGTAGTATCAAAAAATTAGAGGTACCTTGTAAGGTCGCCGACCCACGGCAGGTCAAAGTCCAGCCATGAATTCAGCGAAGTCAATTTCTGGGGAATCGTTCAATTTGATGGAACAGCAGAGCGTTAGACAAAGCCACACATCTGAGATACTTTTTTAAGTAACACAACAATTAGATGACTCAAAATTCCATTAATCTAGGGTCACGTTTGAATGTCAGACCAAGGTCAAACCCAACTTGTAAAATTACGCCAGGGCTTGCTGTATGGAATAGTTTCTGGTGCTCATTTCGAATTTATTGATGACAGAAACCGCAGAAGACATCTTCCACAAACTTTTTAAAAGTCATCATAGGTCACCGATCCAAAATGACCCAGGTCAATGTTTTTGTTTAGGAACGTACTGCCTAGCGTTATTTTGTCGCTTATTTAGATACAAAACTTAAAGCAGTATTCTATGCTCTGGTCACCATGACCTTCGAAAGGATCAAACAAGGCCGCTGACCTTAAATGAGCATGTGACCTTTTCCTTAGTACAGGTATACTAGGTTCTGGGGATACTTGGGAGACAAACTTAGCGTTTGGCCTTGTTTGACCGTATTTGACGCGAAGGTCATGACCGTAGGAACCTTAGAACGGTGACTTAAGTGAGCTCACGTACAGGCCAACACATCTTTTGATTTGGTGTCTCTAGTCCTCTTAGTTCCTGAGACCTCAGGAAGGGGGGGGGGGGTCAAATTGGCCCCCACCCGAGCGAAGGGTATCCAACCGGCCATCCGGGCGCGTTTTATTACAAAACGTTGATCCATTTTGATCTTCAATCTACATTTGCGGGGTCCTTGCCTATATATCCCGGTACAGATAAAAATTCTGACAAAGTTCCTGAGTTCTATCGGTTTAAAGGAGTCCACTTGACCACTGTAAAATGAGGAGTGCCAGCGATTTATTTCATGCAGTCACTTAACGTACGATTTTGTCGCTTTATTCACTATAAACCTTATGCGGAATTGATCTGGCGGTAGCGTCTGGCCTTGATTTCAGTTATTGAAGGAAAAATGCATAACACACACACACACACGCACGCACGCACGCATGGCACGCACGTACACGCACGCACACACAACACACACACACACACACACACACACACACCACACACACACACACACACACACACACACACACCACACACACATGTACATTTATGTATGCATATACGTATATAGATGTATATAGATGTATATAGATGTATGTGTAATGTGAAAAACCTTTGTCAACAAATAGACCATATCCAGCTATTTTTTTGGGGGGGAACTTTTACTATCAGGGGCCCTTTGTCAACCCTATGGCTGATTTCGCAGATGTGCAGCCTGCGTTTGTGCACACCACATTCCGCTGCTATTCGCCCCAGCTGCGCCCGCACGCCCGACGAACTGCGTGCGCCAGCCGCCGCCTCGTCCCCGATAAAGCTGGCGAACAGGACAGCCAGCTGCGTGAGGCTGGTCATCAGTCGAACCAGGCGGACAGAGTGGGCAGGCGGCCACTCAGTGGCGCCAGCAGACGGTGTCTGACGGCTGAGGAGGCTCTGATGGATCGGCCTCGAGCGGTTCGCGCCCGTGATGGAGAGCTTCGATGTCGAGGAACTGATTGATCGGGTGATTTGCCACCAGCTCCTTGCGATGGTACCCAACGCCGCTCTTTTATTTGCTGTTTACGGCGCACACAAACCGGCGGTGGCGTATCTAGCGCGGCGACTAGAAAGAGTGAAAGGAAATACCGTCGGTTACCTGTCGACTAGCGGTGGCGGAAACGTTTTCGGTCAGTAGTTACGTCTGGCCTGGCCATCGGTTAGTGGGTATCCCTGACGGCCCGCAGCCTCTGTTTTTACACAAGATGTCTCGTTCCCTAGCGCTGTTTTACTGTCGTCGCCAGTTGCAAGTGGTAAACTGTTTGCACAACCGACAGGCAGATAGCCGGTTTTCTTCAGGTGATGGCGTCATATTCCTTCCAAATCCTGCGAGTTTGTGCAACACTCCTGCCAAATGATCCCGCATATAGTATAAAACGCTTGGCCGAGGGGGACTCGACCCCCTCGGCTCTCCTCCTTGGTCTCGCCCCTGCATATCAACAAACAGTCGTGTGACCTTGAGCGTGTCGTTCGACCTACGACACGGTTAACGCTACTTGGACTTGATCGCCTTGCATTGGAGGAGCACAGCTGGCAGAGGCGGAAGGTCGGCGGAAGGTCGTGTGACCAATCTTTCGCTGTTACCAGTTGACTCTGCCGGTCAGATATCTGAAGGTTAATCCAAAAAACGTCAGTTGTGGTGGACGCGTAAGCTCAACGGCCCAGGAGGGAGGCTCTGCGATGACGCGGAACGTGTCGAGGAACCCGCGATTAGGACGGTGATTTTATTAGATATAAACGTGTTGCAAGACTCTTATGCTGTTTTTTCTTTGCAAGAATCTGAGGATGGGACTGGTTTTTATGCATCTATGTATATATATATATATATATATATATATATATATATATATATATATAAATATATAATTCTCAAGCTCCCAGATTCATGATTCTAGGTTACGCTGCTTTTCCAAACTGAGAAACTCATTTCGAATTGCACGGTTGGATGGAGAGACCTGGCTGCATAGGAAACGGCAACAATGTATAACTTTGGTTTCTAAGCGTTGTTCTCATGTCAAATCGTAGCGAGGAATCGCTTGAAGAAGCTGCTTGGTTTTCAGGTTAATCTGGGTTCTGGGGAGATGAGCTGAAGGAGCTGCACAACATTTTCGACAAAAGCTGCTTCCAACTTTATCGACAGTTTTCATTTTTTGATGCTGTAACGCGACACAGATTGGGGTCCTGTTGCCCTTTTCTACATTTGCGCAACCCATCGTCTTCTCACCATTTGTTAATGGTACAGCCAGTTTACATGAATGCTTGCAGATACGATTGCTTCATGTTTGTTTCATTTGTCCGCCTGGGAGGTTTGTGATTTACTTCATCCCAGTGAAAAATCTGCTGTTCTACTCTAAAATGTTGTCTCATTCCAAAATGGCCTATTCTCTCTCATACTGCATGCTATTTGGTGGCCCATTTATCTCGACGTGCTCGACTTTAACCGAAATGTTGAAATTCGATTTGTTTTTTTCACGATCGATTTTGTCACGCGCAAGGCAGAAACAAAAAGACGGCATCTATGGCAACTTCACTGATTACCAAACCCTATGAGTTCGACGTTCTCTTCTCGCATAGTGAGTTCGCTGTAGTGCGGAAAACATGACAAGTCCAAGATGGCCCAAATATCCCCACCTTAACCTACCTGTTGATAAAGATTAGAAGACATGAGGCACGAACAACTGGCATATATGTACGTGCCAAACTTATGTCATACATGCAGTGACGGATCTAGGATTTCGCTAAGGGGGGGGGGGGGGGGTGGCCACGCAACATAGTGGGCCCCTGGACATTTTAACTACTCAAAAAATCCTCCGACTTCGGCCATTATATTTTACAATTCTTATGTATGGTTTTTGCACCGAAAACCATCTTCCTGTGCGCAGCCCTAGGAAACTACGCATGCCACGTGTATGCATACATGGAGCACTTCCATTTTCTCAAGTGGATGGAAGATCATCGTGGATTCTTCCATTTATTCTGGAGCTAAGCATATGGGTGAAGATATGATAAAATGAGTTGAACATCGTAACCAAGCAGGACGTTTGATTCCAATGTCAGCTACAGTTACAGCTTGCCATCTTCCAGTGGCAAGCCGGCTAGTCGATGCGATCAGCTGGTGACTAATGACTAAGGCAGGGTTTTTGCCTACCTTGTAATGAAAGAGTACAACATATGCTATGATTCAAAATGTCTTAAGACCATGACGCACAAGCGAAAAAAGTCACAAACCCAAAACCAACGGAAATGACACAAACGACGTCAGCGGCTCGTAAAACTTCCCTCGGCAATGGCGTGTAAAAATTAATCGGGCCGCATTTGACTGCTGCTCTGCGACTGAGGCGTCAAGGAAAATCGTCATCGCATAGCTCTCGGGAGTGATGTTCATGGATTACTTCAGCTAGAACCATACAAGCGAGCAGGCAAAACACCATGAGTGACTGAAGTGCTGGCGCTCGCAAGCACACGTGGCGTTGCGGCAACAGAGTGATGTCCTTCGGAGACGGAGAGAGTGACTCCAGCGAAAGAGCCCGTGATTATTGTGAAGGGGTGCGGAGCGATCAAGAGTGCCCCGGCCCATTTACATTTTAGTCCCCGTCAACAGCGTATAACCTCCAATAAAATCGAAAAAGACAAGACGAATGCGGACGACACCTAAGCGATCGAGGGTGCGGAGGCAAGCCAACAAAGAGGCCCCCGTCAACAGAGTAGGGTCCTCCGAGTGAAAGAGAAGAAACCGTGATTAATGGGGAGGGCCGCTTGAGGATTGAGTCTCCGGTAGGCCAACATACACAGTCCCAGCCGGAGTACAGGGCCCTCTGAGCAAAACAGAGATTACCCAGGACCGATGTACATGAAGTAATGCTCCTGAGCGATCGAGAGTACCTTTGCAGATGAACGTAAAGTCCCCTGGACAACAGCTTAGGGTCCTTCGAGCCAATGTTAAATGCCCATGACCAACGTGGCGGGCCCCCTTGTGATCAAGAGTGCTCAGATATGTTCACGGAGAGGGCCCGGAGAAGATTGAAGTTTCAAGTGGAAAGAAACCTAGACCAATGTAGACGGTCCCCAAACATCGAGTGCCAGGGTACCTCGATTTATGTGACACCAGAGCGTGTAGAGCCATTCGGACGAATTGGGAGAATCCGTGCAAAGCTTCTGATTGATCAACAACCCCCTGGCAGCTTAGCATAAAGGGTCCGACAACAGCATACACTGCCGAGCTTCACCGATATCTTGACCTTTAAAGGCTATTTTTCAGCACACACCAGTTCAACAAGATTCATGGCATTTGTCAAACAAGCACATAAAGTGAAAACAAACCGAGGCGTGCCGCTGGCGGCTCGCTAGCTCATCAACAGCGGTCTATTCAGGCCGAGAGAAGCGCTATCGCAGGCAGGGCCTGAAGGCTGGGCGTCTCCCCGCGCCTCCTCGACCGAACCGGAGACGAATCTGCCGGGAACGCATGGGAACTGGGCGTTCCATATCTCCGGCTCGCCTGGCCCGACGAGGACCGGGCAGCTGCGCCGCCGACAGCGCTAATGTGGCGACGAGCGGGCACAATCGGCCCGCATCGAGGCGCGTGTGAGCGATCGGCTGCGCGTCGGGAGGCGAGGTCCGGTTCTGGGTCATGCGCGGATCGAGATCCGGATTTGGACCGCGACAGGAGTGAGCTCAGGATCGGGACCACGATCGGAGCGAGATCTGAACATGCATCATAGTCAGGGCGAGATCCAGATCTGTGTCATGACAGCAACGACATGCGGATCTGGACCACGGACAGAGCGGGGGTCCACGAATAGTGAAGTTAAGAAACTGCGTTCCAGGCAATGCGAGATGTAACCGGGGCGTCTTGTCAGACTTGCTCCAAGACTTCCACACTGGTTCCGGATGAGACCTGGCATCCGATATTTTTTTTGCAGCTGGGATACACTTTCATGATCCTGAAACATACGTAATGGTCATAGTGATGCATATTGTAACTTGAATTTTGTGGAAAACACTTGCACTGGACCCCGAAACGCCCAGTGGCTGGCAGCCCGAGATGATTCAGGTCCTTTGAAAAGCATCTGTTTCGCGATTATTGTCTATATCAGTGTTTGGACATGATCATAAAGCACCGCGGCCATTGTGTCCATTGACCAATTATTTTTTTACACACCTGAGTTTCCGAAAGAGTCAAGAGACTAATGGGACGTGACCACTTACAAGAGATTTATGAGTTCGCCTGAGAGAGAAGGATCATTTGACTCATTTATTTTTTCTGACATTAAGTGGCAGGCAGTGCGGTCTGGCAGACAGGGCCTGAAAATGCTGTCTGGTCCTCGATTGTTCATATCTGCATCAGTTTCCGGACATGATCAAAAGATCCAGCGGTGATCATGCCTAGCCATCTTTCCACAGAAAATGACATAAAAGATCAGGAGATCAATCGGACATGGTCACTTTCGAAAGTTTAATGAGCAATCTAGAAAGAATGGGCTTATCTGGTTTATTTACCTTTTCTTGGCAAGGCCACTTACCGCTGGGGACTCAACATTACCGAGCTAAGCGGTTCACGCTCCACGCGGTCTGATAAGCTCGCCCAGCGTTTGCATTCCCGTCCTTCGTCTGCCACGTCTCTACACTGGTCCGGTTACCCGTGTTCGGCAAAGTCGCATGCTGCCGACCTTGCAAGCCGTGCATAGCGGCCGTACTTTATGAACACTGTCAGGAAAGGTCAACGAAAGGCATTAGCCCACGAGAGAGCCGATTAGTCGCTTGCACTTTCACTGCACCTGCAAGCGCGGGTTAGTGGCCTCCCCCGCCGGCGCTGTCATGGACTCGGCCCTCGTGCCGCGCCGCGCCGCTCGGAGCACCACCGTCTTGAAGATCCAGTCGTGGCGCGGCCTCCGAGATGGGTGGGCGGGTGCGACGTTAGACTGATCAGCGGTACGTGGTACGTGGTGTCAGTGGACTGAAACGTTTGGACTGCGAACCAGCCCTTGAAGTCTGCAGTTACCAGCATGGGTAGCGGCGTTGCGACAGTGAGATGCAGCCTGCTGCTGGCGCTACTCTTACTGCTGGCTTCAGGGATCCTTGCTGAAGGTAAGTTCCCACAAACGAGCTGCTGCTCGGAGGCAAGATATCCGAGCGAGTGTCATCTTCTGCAATCATGACCGTGACACTGTCGGACGATTCGCGAGCGTTACGTCCCAGAAGCAGCCCCGGGTGCTGGTTGAATTGTTGCCAATCATTTGACCCGGTCGCTTAAATGGAAACGTCGTAGTATTTCATAACTAACAACAATAGACGCTGTAGTATTTCATTCCGAGCAGACGCCGGTGCATAAACATTAAGACACCACTCCTAGACAGTAATAAATGGCGCGTTGCGTTATGTTGTGGTTCAACGAGACAAGGTTGTTAGAAGACCGCCAGTGTGCGGACACACACTCGGACTCAAAGCCCCCCCCCCCCCCTAGACACCTTCCAGCATTTTTGGACACGAACAAGTGGACCATGAACGGCAGTGGCTCGGGGCGGCTTCGAATACCACCCTCTTAAATCAAAATGAAACACCTGCACGTTTCCAGCGACGAATTTGTTGGTGGTCTTTTGGTGGAAATCGCTAGCATGTCTATGCCAGTTTTCAAGAACATTTTTTGTTTATATTGAATTACAAAACACCTGTCAGGCTACAAACTGCAGCAGACGACTGAGGGAGCACGAAATCTCATGCTTTCAGTAAAAAAATACGTTGACGTTCGGTGTATCAAAATGTATATCTACGTGTTATGCTGCCATTATACTTCCTAGCCTACCCGATAAGCTTGCAATAATTTTTAGGCCTGCCTTCGACCAGACAAAGGCACCTTGTAATAATCTTATCCAAATCGTGCCTCTTGAGTCTTGTAGCTATGCAAATGGTCCCATGTATTATGTATGCAGCTTAACGACCATCGGGAACAGCTCAACGAGCACTTCTGGTTAGATACTGATCATCCACTTTCCGAGACAGCTTAGCACTGAGAAAACAAAGCAGAAAATGTGTGCACTTGGATTGCTGGTCCCAAACAAAACGAAGTTGTATTTTACTGCCACGCAATATTTCTCTCGTCTATGCAGGTGAACGCGAAAACAACATCTGAAAGACTTCGTTAGAAGTAACAGGATAGGTAAACCGGGTAAATGTGGTAGAAAAACAATCATGGGAGTGCACACACTTCATCTAAAATCTGATGTGTTCCTTCCTGTTAAATCATCTCAGGGGAGGCCCATTCCCCTGAATGTAACTAAACATGCGCATGCGTAAGAACCACAGGGCGTCCAGACCACCAGCGCAATCAAAGGACTTTAAACAACGCGATGGACAAGCTCCCGATAAAACCAGGGGAGTGCCGAGGTGGTGACAGATCCAGGCGGCGACCAGAGAGCGATGGACACGTCCAAGAGGTACCTACATGCTGCAAACGATGGAACCGATCCGTAATGCCACGACTGAACATGTATCCCCATCTCCTTGACGTTTCGTTTTACGTCCCTCCTCACTGATTGAAGTACAACAGAAGTTTGCCCACGTACGTTCCCGTGTACTTTGTCATGCTTTCAGAGCTATAAACGTCACCCAACAGCAGCGTGGGAGATCGAGTGAAACTGATCAGTCAGAACAGTCTCCTCTCAGGACAGTCTCCTCTCAGAACAGTCTCCTTTCAGGACAGTGCCCTCTCAGGACAGTCTCCTCTCGGGGCGGTCTCCCTCAAAACAGTCTCCTCTCAGGACAGTCTCCTCTCAGAACGGTCTCCTCGCAGGACAGTCTCCTCTCGGGGCAGTCTCCTCTCGGGGCAGTCTTCCCAGAACAGTCTCCTCTCAGAACGGTATCCTCTCAGGACAGTCTCCTCTCAGAACAGTCTCCTCTCAGCACAGTTTCCTCTCAGAACGGTCTCCTTTAAGGCCAGTCTCCTCTCGGGGCAGTCCCCTTGCTTCCAGCCGTGTGCGATCCGGTTGAGTTCTCCCGACCGCTGATTACATCATTCTCATTACGCCTCTTTACAAGCGCGCTGGTGGTGCGGCCGTTGCCCCGATTGCAGAGGAGGACGAGCGAGTGATGCATATTTAAAGACAGCATTCACCTGGTGCATTAACCCCTCAACCGTAGCCCTCAAGGTGAACAATGTCGCAAGGTGCCATGCCGTTCGGTGCTTCGGTCTCAGGCGAAACATCGGCTCCGCTCTCCTGCAGGGCTGATGGGGTCGGGAAATGGTGGGCGTTGTGCAATACGTTATCATCGTCGAGCATTTGTTGATCGGCTCTAGTTATGGCCGCGCCATTACGACTGGCAAAACCACGGATGGAACCGGAGGCTTCTTATGTAAAACTTAGCCGAAAAGGGATTGAGACTTGCCGGGGCCGACGCTCTCTCTTACTCTGATGAAATAAGTGACAGCCCGGCTGGCCCCGGCTTTGAACCTGCTTCTGAGCCCGGCCGCCTAGTCCTGTCGCGGATTCTGCTTCGGAGCCTGGCCGACCGGCTCTGGCTCCGCGCCGCCACTCGCCCGGCCGGCTGCGGCTTCGGCCGCGCGGCGCGGCCGCCGTCACGCCAGGACTCAATCAGCGCGCGCGACGCCGGCGGCGGTGCTGCTACCGAGCTGGCGCGTCACGTGACCGCTCAGGGCGCGCTGCCGGCCGCGGTCACGGCGGCTGTGTCTTGCCGACGTGTCACGTGACCCGGTGTGAGTGCGGACGTCGTGCCAGGGGAAATCAGCTGCCTACAACACCGAGTGTATGTGCAGTTTCCACGAGGTTGCTCGGCTCTGCGAGTTTGCGAACAAGCCCCTGAAGTGTGCATGTGAACACTTAGTTGTGAGATGAGTGTGAAAGCCGATCAAGTTCGCCGAGGTTTAATTTTCGGTACAGTTTTATGAGGCTGGCTTTAACAAGCTGCCTGGAGCGTAACCATATGACTTAATGAGCCTGAAAGGTTAATGAGTGAGGTTAATGAGCCCAAAGCCTATTTCACTGTGTCCAATCTTCTAAGATTACGTTTTATGCGGGCACAACACAAAAATTACCCGAGCTGCACAAAAGCCGCCGGATTTGTTACCCCGGCGACCCAGGCAGCGGTTACGTCATGCATACAGCGCCGGCCGGCGACTCGACTCAGTCAGCAAAACTGCCGCCGTGCGCCGCGCCCGGGCTCGAGCGCTTCGAGTCGAGTCGAGCCCCGCTCCGAGCACGGCAGCCGGGTGACTCTTGACCTCTCCAGCGGAGCCGAGACGGCCCAGACCGGACGGAGGCCCAGCTGGCCAAGGCCGGCCAGCCGGCGCCGGCGGAGAAGGCCGACCCTGGCCGGCCGGTCACCGCCGCCGGGCCCACAGAGCGGGGCGCGGCGGGGCGTCAGGCGACGCCGGCGAAACGGGCCCGGTGAGTGGGCCGGCGGAGGAGGGAGTGGTCTGCAGGGAGAAGCAGCCCACTCCCTCCACTCCTCGCTCGTCTGGATCTCCTCGCCGAGGCCGCCCGGGGGTGTCGCCCCGCACGTGACGAGCATGTCCAGGAGGCGGCCCAGCAGACTGGCTTTATCTTGTGCGCTAGCGCCATGTGGTCGGCTGCCACATGTCATCCGATGGCCGCCGATGCGGCGCCCAGCCCGTGCCACACTGCGCGATGCAGACAGACTCAGCCCATGGTGCATATACCGCGGCTGATGGCGCGATTCGCGGAGGAGAGTGGAATGCTGACATCATGGATAACGCCTCTGCCGTTGATGTAATGCCCAAGGGAGCGGCGGCGGCCCGCGACCGGATGAATCCGGGGTGAAACGGTTGGCTGTTGTTGCAGCGGTGCGCTGGCCGCTTGCTTCCTTAATCGGCGAGATATACAAACTAGCGGAGTGTCACGGAGTATCAAATCGCATTCTGTTTTTGAGGCTTGTTTGCCCCACCGAATGAGCCTGCCCATGTTTAGTGGCTTGAGGTCGTCCATGCAATCAGGATGAATAGAGTAGAATCAATGCGAAATGTTCTGCCGTCTCAAAACAACACCACAGTAATCTCTGTGAGCCTTTCAGCAACATTCTTGAGTTTCAGGCAAAGAGCCCTATGGGCTAAATCGCTAAATCACCATCAAAATGCGAACGAACGCCTCACATTCCGAGCGGATAAGCCAGCACTGTGCTCAGGGAGCGGCAACCTCTGCTTTGGTGGCGGCACTAATGTCCGCGTAGGCAGGAGCATGATTCCTCTGCTTTCGAAACGTTTTGAAAAGGCGACGGCTCCGAGGGCGGGCACCATGACAGCGCAGAAGCCCGTCAACAAAGCGCGTACACACGGCGTGTGAGTCGTCTGGCGCTCTGGAAGCGGCGTGAGGTCTCGCTCGCGCTGTCATCCCGCGGCGGAGGAGCCCTGTGAGCGTCCTGTATGAACGTGACGCCGGAGCGCCGGCGGCGTGACGACCAACCGGTGCTGAGACGCGGCTCTCTGACGGTAAAGGAAACGAGCCGCGGCTCCTTGACGTTGGAGGAGGCGAGCTGCGGCTCCTTGACGTCGGAGGAGGCGAGCTGCGACGCCCTGACGTCGGAGGAGGCAAGCCGCGGCTCCCTGACGTCAGAGAAGGGGAGCTGCGGCGAGCTGCGGCTCCTTGACGTCGGAGGAGGCGAGCTGCGACGCCCTGACGTCGGAAGAGGCGAGCCGCGGCTCCCTGACGTCGGAGGAGGGAAGCCGCGGCTCCCTGACGTCAGAGAAGGGGAGCTGCGGCTTCTTAACGTCGGAAGAGGCGAACTGCGGCTCCCTGACGTCGGAGGAGGCGAGCCCCGGCTCTCTGACGTCGGAAGAGGCGAACTGCGGCTCCCTGACGTCGGAGGAGGCGAGCCCCGGCTCCCTGACGTCGGAGGAGGCGAGCTGCGGCTCCCTAACGTCAGAGGAGGCGAACTGCGGCTCCCTGACGTCGGAGGAGGCGAGCCCCGGCTCTCTGCCGTCGGAGGAGGTGAGCTGCGGCTCCCCAACGTCAGAGGAGGCGAGCTGCGGCTCCCTGACGTCGGAGGAGGCGAGCTGCGGCTCCCTAACGTCAGAGGAGGCGAGCCGCGGCTCCCTGACGTCGGAGGAGGCGTTGTCTGCGCCGACCAGCCGATGGAGAGGCTGTACGCGAGTGCCGTAGCTCTGTCCTGACACACCGAGCATAGATTGGCGCTGCCCTGTCCCGGCTCCCCGTGCGGCGCCGCGAAACACGGAGCTACGATGAGACGATACCTAACGAACGACGGAGTTCTATCTCGGGTCACCAATGGCAGTGGTCTGTCGTGGTTCCGCGCAGTAAGAGGCGACCATATTTTCCCGACCAACAAAGCCACAGAGATTGGCGAGCTCTGACAAGTCTCACACCGACAACGGCGATGCTCCGTCCGCGTCCGTCCTCCGTTACGCGGAGAGTAACGGAGCTCCGTCACGCTCCGCTCAGGTTGTGACGTCACCCAGGCTCTGCCCGGCGCGCGGCGCGCCTCCGGCGGGACCCCTGCGGTACGCAGCCGACCGGATGTCCAGTGAGCACCTGCCACCGGCCAGTAATCACCCCTCCCCGCCCGGCGGCGGCGGCGGCGGCGGCGGCGGCGGCGGCAGCGGCGGCAGCGTTCTCCGGAGAGCTCGCCGATCCGTCGTCCGTGAGCGTGCCGCGGCCGCGCGTGAGAACGTGAGAACGTCGGTCGGTGTGGCCCCTCGGCTCCCGCGTCGGCTTCCGCTTGCTTTCTCTGGCTGACGCTGTCCTCGGCGGAGCCCCGGTGGCTCTCGCCGGCTGCTGCAGGGGACGGCAGGGTCGTAATCCCACCCCGCGGGCGGTTCCGCGCTGTGTGACGGTCAGGGCCGTCCTACTCTGCTGACGGGGCTCACCCTCTCTGATGTGGCGTCCACGCCCGGACCCGCCCTCTCCCCTGCCTTCCGCCAGAGCCGACCGTGCCGCGGGCGGGGAGAGGGCGGGGAGGCGGCTGCCGAACCTGTCCACGGCGATCCGGTCCAGTGGCTCGCCTCCCGCCTGGTCCGCTCACGAGGCTGGGCAGGTGCAGGGGCGCCGGCCGGCACGGGTGCAGGTCGTTCGATGTACTGGCCGTGGCTCAGCACGTATCAAAAGTGCCGAAGTGAGCCGACATTCCTCGCCGTGAGGTGCATTTTATTGAAGTCGTGCCGTCATCATTGGCATGACGTAACAGCGGTCGTCCGTCACGTGTGATGCACAAAGTTAAGCTTAAGCGCCGTTAGCAGGGAAGAAAACTTTTGGCTCCACGGCTGGAACAGACACAGGATACCCAACGGTTTGCAACCAATCAGCCTCTGGCAGAGAATCCCGTTTTGCAGCCGGTGAATTGACAGACTACAACGTCAAGGCGCCCGGGGTTCCTCACGCACTTTGAGCCGGGTGTGAATATGTGTGACTGACAATCCCGACCTGTTCTGGTTTACCGGCACTACCTGATGGGCCCCCAACCACGAACGCGGGACAGGAGCTTGGCGTATTGCGTCACTGAAGTCCAGCCTCGGGAGCCGCGGGTAGCCTGGGCCCACGCTCTCCCTGCGGCGCCGCTTCCCAGCGTTTCCCGCCCTCCAGAGGTTTCCATGACGACCGCCACGCTGTCGGCGTCTCGACGTATCGGCGCAGCATCGGCGTGGAAACTGACGCCGCATTTGCGGCGAAAACGGCGTGGGACCCGTGACAGAACTGGCGCGACTTTGGCGACGAAACTGACGCGACGTTCGCGGCGAAACCGGCGCGAGGCGCTGCAGGACGCTTTAGAACCTGGTCTATGTATGAACTGCCGGTGGTTGCCTCCCGTGTGGGTCGGCTTAACCGGCCGATGGCGGGTCGCTGTGTGACGAGCCAGCCGTTACCCCAACGCCAACCGAATGACGCAACCAAAGCAGCTGATTGAAACCAAAGGCAGTTGATTGAAACCAGAAGGCAGTTGAAGGGGTCATTTCCGAATGGGGCGCGTGGCACTCGGCGCCGCATACCTGTGGTGAAGGGTTTTCCTCCCTTCCATCCGCCAGCCAGGCGGCTGCATCAGTTCTTTTCACAACGCATAAAGTGCGCTGCCAATGGCCCTAACAAAACGGTAACAGTAGGAGAAACTCGCCGGTCCTGGCTTTCAGATGCCGGCAACGTGATTCGGCGTGACCGAATCAATCGACGTAAACGCTCAAATGTCGAGACGGAGGAAATTAACAATTTCACGTTTTTCCCAAAACGACTGGAATAAATGCGTCAGGCCTTGTGGGATGCTAGAAAACGACGCGACTGACTTCAAGGCCAGACGATGGTACTTGAACGCCCCGTTCCCTTCGGAAGTCAAGTGCAAAATGAGTTTTTTCATCCGGTTTCCGAACAAATGACAAAGTGACTTATTTTTTGCTGCAACGGCCTCCAAGAGAGGATTTGCCCTGTCTTTTGTCTTCAGTCCTCCATAGGCTCGATTTTGACCGCCTTCTGTCTTCAGCCCCCCACACGTCTGAAAACGTGGTCCGACTTGCTGAATTTCAGGACATAACAGCCATAAGTCGACTGCCTGATGCCACTTGTTCCCGTGGTCTCCTTGTGTCGCGCCTTGATACTTCGACATCTTCCCGCCATCACTCGACTCCATCCGCCCTCAGGGCTCAGATCACCCGCCGTCCTGACCTCTGCCGAGTCCAACATCGCCACCAGCCGGGCCTCCGAGTCAGGCGGACTCCGAGTCCGGGGCCCCTACGCCAGCCGTCGTCCGCCGGTGCCGGCGTGGCGCGGCGCGTGACCGGGCCATTAGTGGCGCAGCTGCGGCGTGACCGGCCGGCGGCCCGGCCAATTCACGCCCCCCCCCCCCCCCCACGCGCCACCGCCAGCGCCGTCTGAGGTGGAGCTGGTCCTGTCTCGTAGAGCGCCACCTGTCGGGGTGGAGCTACCGTCGGCACCTGTTGATCAGGGGGGGGGGGGAAGGGGGAGGGGGGACTGTCGTAGACAACGGTGTGGACGTAGTGCGGCTGTGGCCGTTGTTCGACACATTGCATTAAGCACGACTTGACTACGTCATATTTTGCTTAACGCAGTCAGGCGTGATTTTAAAACATAATACCTGGCATCAATATGTGTTGTGCTTTCCCCGCCTTGCACTGGGAGCGTGCCACTGCTGTCAATACAGGTGTCTCCAAGTGGGGAGGAAGCAGGCGACCGGCGGCAGGAGATGGGTGTTGCGGGTCCCATCCTTCAGAGACCTAGCGGACGGGCAGGTCAGGACGAAGAGGCGGCGTCGGCCGCCATCTCACTGCGGCTCACGAGTCCGCCATCGACCCCTGGCGCGCCGTGTACACCTGCCGTACACGGGCATGAGATCTGGCCTCCGCAGGACCGTCACGCTGTGTGAAGCCTGCGATGCAGTGATCAGTCTCAGCGGTCAGTCTCAGCGGTCAGTGTCAGCGGTCAGTCTCAGCGATCAGTCTCAGTGGTCAGTCTCAGCGGACGGTCTCAGCGGTTAGGCTCAGTGGTCAGTCTCAGCGGTCAGTCTTAGTGGTCAGTCTCAGCGGACGGTCTCAGTAGCCAGTTTCAGCGGTCAGTCTCAGTGGTCAGTCTCAGTGGTCAGTCTCAGCGGACGGTCTCAGCGGTCAGTCTCAGCCGTCAGTCTCAGCGCTCAGTCTCAGCTGTCAGCCCCAGCAGTCATTCTCAGTGGTTAGTCTCAGCGGACGGTCTAAACAGTCAGGCTCAGCGGTCAGTCTCAGCGGTCAGTCTCAGCGGACGGTCTCAGCGGTCAATCTCAGCGGTCAATCTCAACAGTGCCGTTTGGCGGATCAGCGCCGGTGCGGCTGGCCCAGCTAAGACAGAGACCAGTGGTCCCGGTGCCGCCCGCTGTCCTGGCCGGGG
>NW_023597055.1:2119118-2171095 GCF_011947565.3 Pollicipes pollicipes
GGCATTGATGACGTCATCGCGCCGCGCCATGCCAGCGTCTGACCGGCGCCGTGCTGAACCAGAACCGGCCGGGTCACACGGCTGGACAAACTATGCGGGTGCACGAAGCGCAGAAGACCACCAGAACACGGTGGGTACAACCCACAACAGACCACAGTGGACGATGTGGACCGGACAGTGGCGAATAAGCCATGGAACGGACCATGGTGGACAAAACGCTGGCCACACCGCAGCATTCCAAATTCATCCGGCAGGGTGTGCAGAACGTACATTAAATTCACGCAGTCAGAAACCTCGCTCTCCTGTGACCCTGCACACAATTCGCTGTTGTTGTCGTAGGGGCTTTACGATGCACCCAGCTGCTGAGGCTATGTGGCGTCGCTTACCTTTCACTCTGGCAGAGAGCGCACGTCCCACGGGGAATCGAACCCTGCACCCGTGGTTTCCCAGGCGCCTAATGGTTACCGCGGACAAGTTAACCACTACACTACCGGCACACAGCCTGCGATGCGTTGCCCTTTGGCCCAGACCCTAGGCATCTGACGTGCCCGGCCCATTCGGTAAGCCTGAGACGCTTTGATGCTGGTTGATCGCCGCCCAGTTGGACGCTCATTGGTCAATGTTGAGCAAAGGAAGGGGCAACAGCCAGAGAACCTCCAGCTGGAGGCGTAATACCATGACATTTCTTGACATCTCTGCCACCCGAGAAGCCAAACATTGAAACTCTGCCAAACCACGGCGGTTCAACGGCGGGTCAACTGGCGGGCCAACTGCAGACCCGACCGTGGCGACCTTGTTGCTGACCTGACACCACACGGGCTGCACAGCACCGACTACAGCACGGACAGCCGCCCATGCGCCGGAGCACGGCGGCGGGGGCGGTGGCGGACCACCGGCCTGGAGCACGCCCTGGCGGCCGCCCACCTGAGCCGACCTGAGTCGCTCAACGGAGTTGACCTGAGTCGCTCACCGGAGTTGACCTGAGTCGCTTACCTGAGTCGACCGCGGGTCTTGGTGGGTGACACGCCGAACGGCTCCTTCATGTTGATGCTCAAATCGCCCACCGTCCGCTTCTTTCGCGGCGAGTGCGCCCTGCCGTGGCCGTTCGCCACACCCCTAGTTCTCGCCGCGGCCGCCGAGCGGCGTTTTACCACGGCCCGCCTCGCCACGAAGCCAGTGGCCGGCCGGCGTCGTCGGCGGCGCCTGCCGCCCCTGCCCGGCTTCGCCGACGCGCCGGCCGACGCCGACGTCCCGCTGGCCTCCCCGGCACTGGCCGCTGCGCGCGGCTTCACTGGCGACGCACTCGCCGGCGACGGCGCCACCGCCGCGTCATCCGCGGCGCCTCCCTCGGCCACCGACGCGCGCCGCCGGCCGCGGCGTCCGGTCGCCTCACCGTCCGTAGCCGACGGTCCAGCAACGGCGGCCACCGCCTCCTCCGCCGGCGGCGGCGGTGCCGGCGGGCCGGACAGCCGCGCCGCCGCCGCCGCCGCCGCCGCCGCTGTTGCTGCCGCCGCTGCCGCCGCCGCCGCCGTAGCCGGCGCCGGGCCCTTGGTCACCACCTTGAGGCGGCGCTTGGCGCGCGGCGCGGCGCCGGCCGGCCCGGCCGCGCGCGCCCGCTTGTGCTGCGCGATCAGTCGCGTCGGTGAGTCCGTCAGCTTGCGCTTGGGGCTGGGCTGCTTGCGCCGGTGCGCCGACGCCGCCCTGGCGTCCTCGCCGAGCGGCGGCGGCGGCGGCGGCGGCGGCGGCGGCGGCGCCACGATCATAGGCTCGGCGGCGGCCGAGCGCACCACCAGCTCCTGCTTGCGCCGGCTCTTGGAGGGAGAGTCGAGCGCGGCGCCGTTGGTGAGCTCGCCGGCAGGCGGCGCCGGGTCGGCCGCCGGCACGGGCGGCGCGTCAGCCGGCTCAGGCACGGCCGCCATCGCCGCACAGCCGGCAGAGTCTGAGGGCGAACCGAGACGGCGGTTAGTGGCCTGAGTGCAGCACGTGCTGCGGCGAGGCCCCGCGGCGTTCGTCACCAGAGTTTGTGCGCGGTCGTGGAGGAACACACGGAACCGTACTCATCGGGGCCGCCTACACCGTTTACAAAACTGGTAAGCAGCGGCGGATCCAGAAGAGGGCAGCCGGGTCATCCCCTTCTCAACGTGTGTGGTCAGGTTAACCATCGCACATTTGGTTCATGAACAACGGCTGTTTTAGAACTCATTGTGTTAAAAGGACGCAAAATTCGATTACCATGTGAAAAGCACAATAGCTTTGTGACCTCTGACCAGACAAAGCAGCGCCCCCTCTCCTCTCCTCTCCCCCCCCCCAAAGGACGGCGCTGTGTCTGCCCGCGTTGGTAGATCGACGAGTTCACCTTATGATTTAACTAGAACGGGGACAGGGGTTATTGTAAGGAAAGCTGGGATAAATACGGAATTGAAATCAGAGGCCAAACACAGCATGCACACTTTTCGGATGTTTTCTGAACAAATTTGGGATGCACACAAATGAAGGTTAAAATATCATAAGGGAAATGTCACCGAAACACCGACGCGTGCACTTACGACTTGATTGAACAAATGGTATGAGGCAGTGGATGCTACGCGCGCCATGATCGTCTCCTTGGCGTCAAACATGTCTGGATACTTTGCCTCCCCGCGTAGCAATTACATTTTACTTGACCTAAAATTCCCCGCTCAGGTATGTTTACGAGAGTCCTTATTGGCGATGGCAAGGATGAACAATGAGTAACTAACCATGGGCCAGCTACCATTGATAACCCGCCTCACCTTTCAAACCTTATAAGAAAATCTCCGGTGAAATCCGAAGGCAGGTTAAGCAAGACGAGCCTGCTTGGTGAACACACCACGTCCCGCTTTAAGACAACGGCACTCTTTCCGTCACAGACAGTGCATCGGCACATTCCATATAATATAACTTAAATGTCACATCCTAGCTCAATTATGCACGTTTAGCGCAGACATGCTTTACGTTCCACCCCGCCACTCGGCCGGTTAGCTCAGTTGGTTAGAGCGTCGTGCTAATAACGCGAATGTCATGGGTTCGACCCCCATACTGGCCAGAACTTTTCTCCTTGAACAGGGACACAGATTTTCAGCCTCCATTTACTTAATAACACCGCATGTTGCCCCCTTCTAACTTCTCACAACACGTCTCGCTTCTCACGTCTCACCTGTGTGGACGTCAGGCGCAGGCGTGCATACCGCCACGAGCGGGGCTGCCGGCTGGACGTCCACATTCAATTGGACGTCCATACCGGCTCTGAGCAGCAGGAGCCTACGGGCGGGGACGCTTGATGTCAAGGATGATACATATGTTTATACATATGCTTACAAATTCGGCCTGCGGCACACTTAACCTGGTTTTCATTTCTAAGTTTCCTCACCCCCGACCGCAAATCCTGCGAGGGTCCATGTTTCACAAACCTGCATTAGGTTCGCGAAGAAGCAGTAGTTAGAAATGTGTAACAACAAAATTGTCTTCACGAAAATATGATTTATAGATGAAACCTGCGCACACATGCGAACGACAAAAACACCATATTTTAAAAGCTGTCGAATCTTGCAGCGCATCTTTTTTGTCGCAATCCGGGCGTCCAATCTGTCAATAGTTACAGACTGGCCTAACATATAAAGAAATTGAAATGACAAAAAAATATAGGGTACCTGCAGGACGGTATGTGGCACGAAATTACTCGATTTAAAAGTCGTGAAACTCATAGTGACGTCTGAAAAATCCAATGTCGATAGCAAAAATAAGATCAAGAACATGCAATGTGCTTTTACGTCACACAAGTTGTCCAAGCGCGCGCTAGACGCTGGCTTGCAAAACTAACGGCGCTTTTTTGCTGTTATCTCGTCAAAATACCTGCAAGTATTCAAACCCAAGTAATGCATAACATTTGAGCCTCGTTTCAACCCAATTGTCGTGTGAATACAGCAATGAAATACAGAATCCGGAACAAAGCGAACCTGCCACAAAATATACTTTGACAAGTGGCACCACATTCCTAAACATTCTGATAAATGTTGCAATTAAAACAATTACGGTCCAGTGAAAAACACACATGCCATATGCATCGACGACAGCTAAAATAATAAGTCAGACTCAGACTGCATAAGCATTATCATGACACATTACCAAACCTTTAGCAAGCTTTGGTTTGGGATGCAGCGATGTTCAGGACTCAAAGTCGTTTCACTGCCTGTGCTGCTTCTTCTGAAGATTGTTATTACGTCATTGATTTCACAGGTTGCAAAAACAATACACATAATTCAGCAGAAGCTGACATAGCGATCTATATCATGCAATTACTAGTGTTTCACCACACGAGTTAAAGTAAAATCGTAAAGACACAAGTTCATTGCCTTGTGACAAAGGCACCACCAAGGCATGAGTGGCGTATGAACGCCTGATAGTATTCGCATTCCAGAATGACACATGTATGTCCAGAAGACTGAGCAAAAGTCGTAACACTTCCACTCTGCCTAGTTTTTTAGTTTCCTTTTGCCTTATTGTAAACGCGTGTTGCCTTGTCTACCAATTGGAGTACTTTGGCAGATCATGATCTTGGTGGTTGGAAAGTGGTCCCGAAAAAGTTCAGGCCCTCGTAGATGCAATAATGCAGGATTAATGCAACCCGAAACATGAATCGCAGGCTGGTATACGCCACAGTTGAATCAAGGTTCGCTGTTAGTGGGAACGCTATTAACTTCACACGCTCATTTCAATGCAAGGAGCATAGTATATATTGTCACCCACTGAAGCGTGAATAACAACACTAGCATTGGCACAGACGTTATCTGTAGATTAAATATATCAACATGAATGGCTACATTCCACACCACTTGTTTGCAACCAGGTTTCCATAACTTTTGCCAAGTGGAGGTCATTGCTGTCTACCGACAAAGTAGATTAACGAAGCGCAGGCCGTCCAATCACAAGAATCAGTTTAAGGACTTAATCATATCAGGTCCTATTACGTCTAGAACGTGGACGCTCCCTCACGTTGTCCTCTCGCCTCTATCATTTATCATTATGTCTACCAAGGCCAGCTGCCTGTCGTGGTTGGTAATTGTATATTGTTGTTGAGTATCTTTGACCTGCATGACCACGTAGGTGAGGCACCATATTTTTCGCATTAGCCATAACCGTTAATATACACACCTGCCGCCGCTTCATAACACACGCGCTCCATCACCAACACGTGCGTGAAAAAACTTGTAGTTGCTAAAACTTGCATCTTGCACGAGCAAAATTCAAGGCAAAAACAAAGAACAATGAAGCAACTAACTGACGACGCACCAAACACGACGATTAGGCTCCAAAACGCAGGGATTTAAAACATATGAATTTGTCTGCCATCATTTTATTTAAAATGCATCACGTGCCAGCGTTTGGCCGCGTGCAGATATCCCTGCCACACTGGATCAGTCCTCTCCCTGTTTTAATTATGCCACAAGGAAGTGTGAAAGCAGCTTGTTTGTTCAGCCAAGTGGAACTCCCGACAGAGTGACACGCATAACATTACAACAGGACACCGCACCCAAAAACAGTAGGTATTGAATATGGCTGTTCCATTATTTCGAAAGAATAGTCCCGAGCGAGTGGCGTGCTGGTACAACAGTGGTATCAAAAATCTTACCTCCGAAAAGTCAGCGCAGTCCAGTGAGTGCAAAAATATTCCAGTTCCCCCCCCCAAAAAAACGGGGGACCTATAAACTAACCCGAATACCATGTACGTGAGTCAACACCAGTGCCATCTGTGCACTTCGGTTATCGGTGAGTGTGTACCCATATATATGAAACCGCTGGACACAGCCAGAGATCGGGGCGTGGGCTGACCTTCCCTGGACGTCTAGCATTTATTTGAATTGTCCTGGATGTCTACCACATATTTTGGGCTCTGCAAGCATGCCGGGTCTAGCTGCTTTGAGGAGAGATCCCCAGCCCAGCATTGAATACGCTAACAGTCTCAATACGCTTTTGAAGAGCACTGCGGCATCTCGAAGTCTCCAGTCCAAGCGAGCAGTGTGGCCTTCACAAGGTCTCCGGGTACTTCGAGATAGCTTAAAGTCTCCACGCGCGTCTCCTAGTTCATTTACAGCCGCCAGATGGCAGGCAGACCACGTGCACGTCTCGCCAAACACTCTCTCGGCGGCGCGCGAAGGCGCTGGCGGCTGGGCGATATCTAATCTCTTTGAGACTGAGACAATACCCTTCCGACCGGCCGGCCGGCCGGCTAGCCACCGCCTCGACCCGCGGAGGACCGCCGCGCCGGGCCACGGAGCCGGCGCGCGCTGCACCGCACCTGTACTGCAGTCGGCCACGGAGGCGGAACGCCGGGTCGGGCTCGGCCAACTGCCACCGGGGGCTGGGGACCTGTGACCGGCGCGCACGCGCCAGCAGCCCGTGGACGCACGCCGCCTCTGGCACCGAGAGCGCGCCCCGCGACACGCACCCACACACACACACACACGCAGGACACCGACACGGACGCCGGGCGGTGGCGGCGGCGGCGGCGGCGGCGGCGCTAAGCACGCGGCGGCGAGCGAGCGGCGCCCGCACCCCTCCGGAGCCAGCTGCCTGCGCCGGCCGGCATCGATCAGCTGACTGTGACGTCACCCGGAGGTCGGCGCGCGCCCGCGGGCACGTGTCGCGTCGGGCCGCGCGGCAGCCGCGCCAGTGGCGGCGCGGTCGGCGACGGAAGGGGGCGCGCGGCCCCGCGCGCGAGGGCGGGCCGGCGGGCGGCCGGAGGCTTGCGAAAGGGAGACCGGCTTGGCGGGGGCGACCCAGCTGAAAGAACTGGACGCTTCTTCAGAGAGAGCGGGGGACGCGTGTCCATCGCATGGGCTTCGAGGTGTGGGGTGTGGCTGATCTCGCCGCTGCGCGAGTCTGGCGTATAACCACACACCGCGGAGCCGGCACGCACGCTCCGGGACGGCTGAGCCGTGCGCACACTGCACTGTGCGGCTGCCGCCCTGTCGTACTCTGGACGGGGGGGGGGGAGCTGCAGGGTCAATGGTGGCTCCAGAAATTGCCTTGGCGTGACGATGGGAGTCGGGCCAGACACGGTGGAGCCCGTTCACGTCGCCGTTACGTTTTACATTTACGTCATATGTCGTTACATTTTTTTATTATTATTTTCAGCCCTTCACCACCTTGGCACTGGTTACGTTTCCCCCTCCCCACCCCACCCCCACTCCCTTCCCTGGTTGTGCTGCCTTGATCACAAAATCCCAAAGAATTAACGCCCGTTTGGCCCCTACTTCAGCACGAGAGGCGAAAAAAAATAGGGAGCATGTTTTGGGTCATGAGACCCCTAATGCCAGGGTGAGAAGCAGAGAGGCGCCATATATCCTAAGCAGCTGAGTTCGTCGTACAGCCCAAATGGCATACCTACACTGCTCATGAGAGAAATTGAACGTGTCCGGTTTTCAGATGCTTAATTGTTTTCAAGGATTTTAGCGTGCCTTCCACACATACCTAAGTGTAATGTTCCCAATAACGGAAAAAGGAACAGCCACAACCGACCGATATAAGTTTTTGCACTGAAGATCGTCGCTCTCCAGTTACATAGAGGTGTAACTATATATGCTTTTGGGTACCTGAGCCTCCCCCAAATGCTGACTTGAGCCCCCCCCCCACACACAAATAAATATGGCAAAAACAAGAAAGCTGGACCAGTGACATGCAGACAATTTTCCAGAAATATTGTTGCACTAGATAGGTACGAACCTAGCTGACGACACCACTATAAGTTTCATATTAAATGGACTGTTCCACATTTGAAGATATTGACGCAAGCACCAGATATGATGAAATAAGCTCACTTAAACTCTTTCTAAATGTGATTGATTTCTTAATTCATTTCTCAATCATTCACTTTTTCATCAAACTCATTCATTTCATTCATTTCTATTATTGATTTCTGTGACTGATTTCTATTCTTTCCAGATTATGATTGTGTCCCTCAATACGTCATTGTTACATCACGTCATCGTAGCTTGCACATTGATTGAGAGTCCATTGCCAGCCGTGCATCTGGCAACCGTGCTCAAGCAAACCGCATATGAACGACTCGATAATTATATCCTTCTTGACTTGGTCGCTGCATGGCCAACTGAACGACGGGATTTGAGTGACTTTATTGCGGCGCCACGGTTGCCTGGGTGACCACGGAAGTCTCCCCGAAATAGTGGGCACGTCCTCGCTGGCGTGTGGCTCAGAAACTAGAGGGGTTTAGGTCTTAGGGCAGGGATATGAGCTGCACCCAATGATCTTCAAGATGGCTGTTGCAGTTCAAAACCCCACACAAATGTGCGCTCCCTTTAATGTTGTGCCACGTTGCATCCTGCTTACCTTACATGCTTTTCATTCCAACTCTTTTATGACTTAGGGCAGTCTGAAACTATTGGCAAATTTTTCACGCCATAACACGTCCCAAACATTCGGGACACAAAAAAATGCACTGCGATATTTGGCAGCTGTTAAGTGAGCAGTGCGAGGCGTTTCATACATAATTTGTCTGCCTCACCCTTCTACTGCTTCTTTGAGAACCTGACGTATTGTTCAACAGGGGCGTACGCAAGATTGTACAATCGGGGGAAGGGGAGGGGTACAATTCACAACTGAAAACTAAGTGCCGCAGGCCGACCAAAAAAGGCTTGAAATCAAGAGCGTAAATACAAGTGGCCGAAATCTGGGCAAATGTCCGGTGTTGGCGGTAGGTTACGTCATCCTTCCCAGCTGAGCCCCTACCCTGTTTGAAAAAGTACGCTCCTGCTCCGGTCCATTAGGATGCGCTGGTCGAGCGAGCTTCACGCAACCACGGAATATATTGTGAAAATTATCAAACCTTCCAGCCTTGCTCAAGTTCACGGGAGACTGGGGTCAGTTATTTCCAATGCAAAACTCAAATCTAAAAAAGAGCATAACAGCATTCTTCTTGATATCAGCTGACTGATTGATATGCCATGAGCCAAGCCACAGTCCCAACCCCTGACATACAAATCATTGTAGAACATCCTGCCGCATGCATAATTTCACGGAAGCAATATCAAAACAATGAATTGTTAAATTTTAAATCAAGCACGTAATCGTACCCCGCTGATGACGGGCCCAACCAGAACAAACGTTCCGTCGATGTGACAAACGGCATGCATAAAATAGAGATGAGTGAACAGCACAGCACCTCAAAGGTCCTCTAACATGTCTTTGCATATATGTGCCAGTTGCATCAGTTCGCAAGAACCGCTTTGCATCAAGCTTTCTTCCGACCCGGTATTTCAACTTGCAAATTTGAGCGGAGTCCTTAAGTAAGCATTACGAAGCAGCGATCATAAAAATAAATGTTATTGTTTTGCAAGTCTTGGTGCCCCCAAAAGTAATAGCAAACGGTTAGGCTAGCCCACACGTTTCCATCGAAATTCGGCAGCCCGTCAGGATTTGTTGGGCACGGTTGCTTGCCAACAACTAGAGAGACCGTAATTCTATCATTGGACAGAAATCCGCACAGCTATTCCGCTACTGTTTCGATAAAGACATGTCGACGAAATATCGACCCATCTATACCTCCAATCCCCTTGTTCTTCTCCGAGGAATAAGGCCATTACTGCTGTCTTATCTATGTGAATAATGTTCGCCCCAAATGCACTTAACAACTGGAGTGATTCTCGCACTGGTATCATTTCCGCAGGTGTGGAAAACATACAGGCCGATGGGTTTCAAGTGTGCGGTACCTCAACAGGCATCATATTCCTAAAATGGCGTGGTACCTAGGCACCACACGAGTGTTCTAGATTATTACAAACTTTGGGGGCTCCTAGCCTATTTAAGCGATCCATGTTCACCTCGGGGGCACCCTGACCTTTCCACAGCACCCCAACAGTACCTGGTGGGCCCCTGGACGTTTTCGGAGGTCAGTGACTGTGGGCTGCTGCCCGCCGCGAGGTCCCTGTACGAGTCGGAGAACAGAAGCCACACAATACACGAGATTGCAAGGCCTCGCCCCCCTCCCACCTCCCCCAACGGTCTACTTGACCAGTAGCTCGTCCATTAAAAATCGTATAAATCCCAACCCTTTGCGTGACAAACTTTTATCTAACTTAGATCTTCATTGCCAATTGTTTGAATTAAGAACCATGCCCATGCATTCCAGTTTGTTCATTTTTCTCCCAGTAAGAGCTTTGTCATCTACAGCCTATAAATAGTTTCTATCATAAACCTCGTCTGTTTCTGTCTATAAGTGAATCTTCGTAACTGTCAATCAGTCCTTGGAATTGGTAACAGCACGTTATTTACCTAATCACCCATCAACCCAGAGAAAATGAATTTTCAAATGACACTGAAACCGACTAGACCAGGACTCCTACACCACAATCCTGACCGCACGCATTTTCAACAAAAAGTAGTTGGATAGCACGTGGCCACGTTTCCAATATGTTATGTTGATAAACATTTGAACTGCCGCATGTGTACTTGATTATACGCACCGCTGGCAGAAGACAAGACAGTAAGATGCCCTTACTGATACTCTCCCATTAGTGAGCAAACTAAACAAGCTAAACGGAGTTTATTACTATGATATTAAATAACCCAATAAATAAGACACAAGCAAGCAAAGTTGATGTGATAATTGTTGCTACTTTAAAACGTTTTAGAACATTAAGAGCATTGTTGCGAAAATGTCAAAATGGATAACATCACAATATAATCCTCAAACCAGTAAGGACCGTCAACCAGGCACACCTCTAGAACAACTTGATTTTATCACAATTGTTGATCCTTTTAAAGTTTTGCTGAAGCTTTGAAGAGGCGGTTTGTTGAAGATAATTACCACTGAACATACAACAGCTAAATCCACGCACACATTGCTCCTGATATCAGTGATGTCTTGGCCTTGAATTCATGTTGATAACAATTTAAATGATGCTCAAAAATAGGCAAAAGATGGGAAAATGGGGGAAATGGCGAAACCATGCATATGGCATTACGGCGGATAGCTGGCATCATGCCAGGATGCTTTCCGTCCATGCGAAAATACGAGGTTCCTCAAAACAGCACGCAATTTTATCAAGGTAACTTCATTCTCAATGTAGGCCTATGTGCTTGTCGATGTACAAGATATTTACTTTTTTATAGGCTTTTGCAGTTTTGGATCGTGTTCACATTAACGTAAGGGCCTGAAGCCAACATTCAAACCTTGAATATGTGAGAGTTTAAATGACATATTTCCAGTAATATACCCTATGTGACGTGGAACGAGCGGTGAAATAACAGATGTAGGAGTCTGGAGTTGTCAGTTGTGAAAGTTGTGAAAGTCTAGAGTTGTTGTAAATGTCAAAGTCAGGAGAGCCTAGAATTGCCGTCAATTGTCAGAGCTGTGAAAGTCTAGAGTCCCTGTCAGTTGTGAGAGTTGGCAGCTGTTTTGTAGATAATACGAAAGCAAAGCTAATGAAATCAGAGGCCTTTGGCAACCGACGCGAACGGCCTCCGTCAATGTGTTCGAAATCTGCGTTTCGTGAAAATTAAACAAGCGGAGGAAGTAGAAAATGGCCTGCCTCGTGACAAATAAAAAGATAAGAATATTGATACTGACAAGATACTGATAAAGCACGCAGATGTGGAAACATGCAGAACCGTCGAAAATAACCTCACGAACAGTTATGACTCGAGTCAAATGAAGTTTTCACAAAATAAATTGTCACGCAAATTTCGCGTAAACGCACAAGTGGTTAAAAGCAAGGCATCATTTGCTCTCTGTCGTGCCCTAAACAAGCCTTAAAATCACCCCCCTCCCCAAAAAGGGCAGCACAATACTGCGTACGCTGCAAAATAACAAGACGGCGTAGCTCACCTGTCGATCGGAAACCGGGCGTCACAACACAAATAAAGATTATGAACACGACGCCAACTTCCCAGACGCTGGCGACCGGTCTACAGAGCACCGACCCGTGGTCACATGGCTACGAAGGCAACTCCGAGCCTTAACTGGAGATCTTTCACCCGACTGAAGGTCATCACAGTCCGCAGCGAATAGTCCCCAGGTCCTGCAGTGCCGACCAAATTAAGAGGTGGTCACTCGAATGCTAGGGGCTCAGCGTTCATTCTAGTAAATATGTTATTTCCGCGATGCGCAATCCCGAAGCGCGCAAAATGTTGGGGTGACTGTGTGGCAACGGCAGCCAGAACTGGCATCTCACAATGGGACATACAATGGATGACTTGACGACCTCAAGACTTCGAAGGCATTTGACATGGCCGTCCCCGAACACTGAATTGTCGTGCAGCATTATCGACATCACCCAGCCTTGGCCACGTGTGCGGCTGCCAAGCAATGCGCTCGACCCCGACCGATGTCGACCGATGCATCGGTGAAGAGCCCACATATGCCACATCGGCTAGGAAAGTCGAACCATTGCGTATATCATGGACAGCGCTCGAATCCACGTGAGTCGGTTATCCGTGTCGCCACGCCGGGCGCTTCCATTTAGCCAATATCAATCTTATCTTGCTTCACAGAGCCAGTTTGATCACCTATGATAGGGGTTGCGTGCCATCTCCAACGTGACAGCTTAATAGCAGCGCAGGAGGCAGTCATGAACGTATCCAATGCAGCATTTTGTGAAGGGCCAGCATCCGTTTGGGGAGGGAGTAAGTTCCAACTTGGATGTCATTAGCAATAAGATCAAGCAAACAGCGCAAACTTGACCTTTTCACCCCTAAAAGATTTAGCCATGGCCCGTGTCCCCTACTACACTCGGATCAGCCTTCAGAGGCATTTCGTCAAACACGACTCTGAATAACGAGGACGTTGCGTAAGGAACGATGGCCTAACGGGGGGGGGGGGGGGGGGGCAACACGGTGATTGGTCGAGTCCTTACACCCATGTCCGAGCAATCCGACGTCAATGCCGGGCAAACATCCACGCCACGCATGGCGCCTTTCCCATCATGTCACGACGCATCGATACGGCACAGCCTCAAAAACAACTGCCTCCAAAGACGTTCACGTGAAGCAATCCATACATTTTGCAATGTGTCCTCGTTACCAATCGACACAAGCACTTCCAACCGACTTACCTGCCTAAGCCTGGCGAATATCTGTAATAGTCACACCCAACTTCCTCCAACAAAGCACGGTGAAAGTCTCTTCAGCCGTCGAGCAAACACGACATTTGCCCCAGCCCGCGGTAGGCCGATACGGCGATGCCCACGCTTCCCGACGCCGCAGCGACTGTACGCGTCAGCGCCGAGACATCCAAGGTTATGTGCCCGAGTGCGGTGCCAGTTTCTGTCGACGCCGACGATAGAAGTGCCGCCAGAGACTTGATCCAATTATTGGTCACAGGATCACAACTGAAATCACTTCGTCAATAATGTATGCCAAACGATATATGCACCGCGCAAACACTAGGCCACCACAAATCGCACACGGCCTCGCCTCCGCCGGACGAGACTTTGCCCGTCGTGTTTAATTCACCCACAAGCAATAGATGGCAGCAGCGAACGGGACGACCAATTCACTTGTCGGCTGGCTGCCGTGCGTGCCCTTTAAAATTTGCTCTCGAGTATCGTGATTCGTTCGTGAGGCATAAGCTGAGTCTGTCGAGTTACCGTCATGTCGTTGCAGAACATGACGGGACAAAATAAAACAAAGGATCTTCGGTTCCCATCGAGGCGCGCAAACGCAACAATTTAATGACTACAATTCCGGCTTGTCTAAGTCATTAATGGCGCATTGTCATCTGTCTTCTGGCTCATGCAGTAAAACGCGTGAAGCTCAATAGAAGGCGCGTGAGCGGGTCGGGTGTGGCGATAATTGGTGGACCTAGAACAACCAAAGGAAGAACCGTTGGAGCCGTGGTCCGTTCGAGATTTCGGAAGGTGGTACCTTAGCAGCTGTCAGTGGGTGAAGTGTGGGTTAAGTGGTTGTGGTTTAGGGGCAATCCTGACGTTCTTCTAGGGTGATCTAATGGTTTGGAAGCGTAGTTCTAGCAGCTTGTGTAACCTGGCTCACCAGTTCTTATGAGGATTAAATATTGAAGTCATGTACAGGTTTTGCCTCATGTCTTTGTGCAGACTTTAGGCACTTGCCTACAGTCTACACAGATATAGACTTTGAGCACTTCTCTGCAGTCCACAAAGAGGCTTAGTTGAACAAGATAAGTTGGGAGGATGCCTGTGTGGGGAAAATGGCTAAACCTTCCTCTGGGACATGTACAGATAGTTATTATCAAATTTGGCACAGTTTCTCCCCAAAGTAAGGGGAAAGCCAGAGCCTCCAATTGGGTAGGAGACTACACATCTGATTTTACATGTTCTGGTATTACATCTGTTGGTTTCTATGATGCATGTTCATCATTCTGAAGATCCCTGGACCCAATGCCTAGTTATTTCAATGGGTTGACATGGAGATAGGTCAAAGTCTGGGAATCCATGTGCATATGTATCATGTAATATGCCTATATGTACTGTTGCATCATAATTGTGCAAGAAAAAGTAGACTGAATCATAGCCAGCCCAAAGAGCAAGCAAGTTATCTGTACCCTTACTGGTGTGCTCGCATATGGCCATGGTTGGAGTAGTTTTCAACTTATTACATGTGAGATGCATGTTCCTTGTTATTGCCCTTCATAATTCCACTTCACAAGTGATTTGACTAAAAGCTTGGTCGTGGACCTGAGCCCAGAGGTTGCATTTGCAAGGCTGTGTGTTGTGCAAAGTTCTGCAGTCACCAAAGTTGTATGAGTTGCATTTTGGGGTATGCATGATTTGAAACATAGGTGCCTGTAATGGCACTCTTGTGCATAACAGTTGTTAGTTTTTCAAAGGATTGATAATTAGCT
The DNA here is from genome assembly GCF_011947565.3 of Pollicipes pollicipes. Taxonomy (NCBI): domain Eukaryota; kingdom Metazoa; phylum Arthropoda; class Thecostraca; order Pollicipedomorpha; family Pollicipedidae; genus Pollicipes; species Pollicipes pollicipes. The sequence continues at coordinate 2,133,970 of NW_023597055.1, forward strand.
GTTTTGCTGACTGAAGAGTCATGCTGACAAGCACCCCCTGCTTGCAGCAGAAAAAACAAGGATGTAATCCCAGAGCACTTGCTTGGCCAGAATGGCTCTCACCTTTCTCAGTGCGTCTCAGCAGCATAGGACAGCAGCGTGCTCTGACCAAGCTGCAGTCACTGAAATGTCACTGTACTGCAGGCAACTGTGGGAACCTCTCACATGGTCCGATTTCAGGAGATCCACGCGTTCCAGTCATATATTATGGTGAACAAAACACAAACAATTTCACAACAGATAAAGCTGACTCGCCATCAGCCGGGACCACGCCATCACACCAAGCACGCTCGTGTCACGTTATTGTAAACCGTCTCCCGTGGCGCTGCACCGCCCAGTCCACACCACATCATTCAGCGGCTGGTATGCATCGGCCCGCCGGCCGCGATGAGCTGGGACGAGGAGGACGCAGCCGGACGAGCTGCGACGAGGAGAACGCAGCCCGGACGAGCTGTGACCAGGAGGACGAAGCGGGCTCGGCCGCGTCGGCTCGGCTCTGTAATGGAATAGCGGCAGGGTCGTTGGATCGCCGGATTTAGCGTTGCCCGCACATCTTCCGCAACATCTCACTCGACCGGTGTCGTGTCGTGCGGAGCGTCTTCGCGGTTGTTAAGGGCGGCGACTATGATTTCTCGCTTACAATGAACGCGGACGTACGTGTTGAACGGATGACGGCAGTGGCGGAGTCGACATGATTTAGCAGACACGATTTTTAGATTGGCCTGGCATGATGAGATGCACGCGTAGGCATACAAGCTTCCAACCGCACAGGGTCCACACAAACTACGATAAACGCGAGACCCCTACGGAATATCACACCAATATCAGGTAGATTCTGAATGGAGTTGAAATTCCACATTGAGTTCCAATTTCCAATTCCAAGTCCGAAATTCCAGTTCCACCTACTTTGACAGTCGGAACGCCATCGCCTACGACAGCTAATAGCGCGATGCATTTAATTGCGCGATTGAAACAACAGATCATGTAGTAATACAAATGCTCCAAAGGATGTAGAGTATCATCACATTTTACACTGGGGACTTAGTCAGCAGGACTGCTGAGGTGTGTCATCTACGTAGGCGGATCCTGGGGAGGGGGGGGGGGGGACCCGGGGCCATTGCCCCCCAAACCCTCAGAGTATGTTTTGGCCCCCCCAAAACATTCCCAAAACTTCATAAAAGTTTCGTCTACTTACCATCTGTTTTGACTTTAACTGTTTTAACTGTTTTGTTTTAACTTCCGTTTAAGATTCGAAAGCATTTCGATGTTTTTTTCAGTTTTGAATGGTGTCCCTACCAGGTGCTCGCGAGAAGCACCGTGCACTGGACCTCGGATCGCACACCAGCAAGCTCGCGACGAACGGTTGCCCCCCCCCCCTCCCCCCCCCAAAACTCCAGGCTAGATCCGCCCCTGGTCATCTACGGTCTAATATATCACAGTATTTGACAGCAAGCGTGGTAATAAAGACAAAAACTGGGACACTGTGTGCGGGCTTTAATTTCACGCAGGGCAATGGGACCAACCAAAGGGTAGTGTTGTATTTGAGTGCACGGTAAGTTGCAGCTGCTTTCATTGACGGCCGCAACTAGAAGAACAGATGTCTGAAAGGCCCAACAAATAAACCGTGGTGCCCTGCGGCGAGCGGGGCTTTGGTGCTGGCGAGATGCGAACACACGCCATGCATGAAACCTTAGTATACGTAAGAGTCGTCGAACCTTTATGACAAAGACGGTCCATGCCAGTCGAACTACGCTGTTGCAATCCGTCGACGGCCCGGTAGCTCAGTGGCCAGGACGCAGATATACGGCAATTTGTGTTCGGAGATCATACTGGTCCAGATCCCATCAACGGCGGTTACGCCATTTGTCTACGGTCGGCTGCCAACTGACCGAAAGACATGCGGATGCGCAATGGTCGCCTCGTGGATTTATCTATCACGTTAATGGTTGCAAAAGGAAACTCCGATTGCACAGCGATGCCCGGATGCCATTCGGTTCAGTTTCTCTTAAAGACTTCGGGATTCATGTCATTCGTTGTAAAAACATTCTGGTCGCCGGTCGACCATGCGATTTTTTTCGACCAGCTCTGGTAAAAATGGAAGTTGGTTCTTTTTGTGAGGTGCAAAATTCAGGAAACTAAACGAAAACTGGACTTCCAGTCTGAATATGAAACCCTCATAGCGACCCTTACGAGCGGGTCCGTTTTTTAGCCCCCAAATTTAGACCGGTACCCTGATACCTTCTCCTTTGATCAAATGGATCCTGAGCAGCATTATTTGTCGCGATGGACTGCTTCCTGTCCACCAGTTAATGCATTTTGTGTAGACCAGTTAATCATTTTGTGTAGACCAGTTAATGCATTTTGAGTATCTAGTTAATGTATTTTGTTTACACCAGTTAATGCATAATGGATTTGCAATCTCATTCACCGTGATTGAATGGCTATCTGGCGTTTAGCCTGGCGGGATGGCCATGTGGCCCTCAAGCCCGTCATTGACGTCTATTTGTTCGGCATTTTAGAAAAAGATGTCCACACATGCGCTTTGAGTTACGTTGTAGCTTAAAAACCGCATGTTGGCTTCCGTCGAATATTCACATTAATCTTTCGGGATTCATATCGTTGGAGTTGTAGGAATTCTTGGCATCTAAGGGCAACATCTGTGCAACGCAAGTCCGCCAGACCCCGCTGTCCCACAAATATTTACCCTGGCCACGCGCCATCCACGTACCGGCGAACACCCCCACCGGCGATCGCCCCCCCCCCCCCCCTCCCCCGCCCGACTCACAGTCGCCACCGACAGGGGCGCGTCACATGTCGTCATCGTCGTCGGCCGGCACGAAGAGGTCGTTCTCCTCGAGGAAGCTGGCCATGTTCTTGCTGATGCTGGCGCCGATCAGCAGGCCCGGCAGCACGGTGAAGAAGGCGCCGATCACCGCCAGGCGGTTGCGCGGCGGCTCCTCGCGCAGCGCGCCCGTCGCCAGCGTGACGCGAGAGCGGCACTGGAGTCGGGGCGGCGGCGCGGCGGCGGCGGCGGTGCGCGCCCGGCCCATGGTCCGCAGCAGCCCTAGCCTCCCGGTCATGGTGGTGGCGACGGCGGTGCGCTCTGTCGGCGGGAGGGGTGTCAGAGCGGGAGGGGACACGGCGGCCGTGTGCGTCTTCCCCGCCGCAGGGGGGGGGGGGGCTGGAGGTCAAACCCGGCAGGGAACATCGGCGACCGGCGGCGATAAAGGCCATTATTTTGTGGTACGTGTCATGACTGCGAGGTCTCGCCGATCAGTTACCGGGAGCATCCTGCCAATAAGCGACCTCGAAATTGCCGACTTGGAGTTGCACGAGTCAACGGAAGTGGTGGGGACCTCAAGCTTAGACGGGAGGTGCGTCTTTATGTCTGAAGAACAGGTTGATAGATGTCTTGTACCGCAGGAAGCGAGATGCCTCACAATCCAGGGTTAGGGTTTTGATGTTGATTCATCCGCCGGGTATTAATGCTTATCGCATCTACCAGAAATAACATAAAAATCATCCAGCATAGGAAAGTGTGCCGAACTTCAGCAAGGGAACGGCACACATCCGGTACACGGAGGTACCCTACAGCCCAAATAGCGAGGAGAAATACCACCCGTCGCAAGACGACGCACCCTTCAAGTCAATGTCATGTCTGTCATGATGTCATGATGATCGCTGGCAAGCAGTGATCTCCCAAGGGTCGGCTTAAAGGTGGGCGCAGGGGGGTCATACAAGCTTCTGATGACGCTTCTTGGCGCGGCGGCGCGTGCTGAGGCCAGGGTCGGGAGACCAAGTATGTCGGTACGCGGCAGCACAAAAACGCACGGAGTTCCGACCCGATTCAACACAACTTCGAAAAATAGACGGCACATTGGCAAATCGGAAAGCTTTTGGCAGATGCACATGGTGCGGATTCGCGTACCAAGACGGATATCTCAATATTATGTGATCTGGGGTTGAGTAACAGACAACTGTAGAGCTTCTGCTAACGGCGCATGTACGGTGGCGGGTGCAACAACTGAAGGCGAATCTCCTGGCCATCTAGCCTTGCTGGATTGCAGTCTACCATCTGTCATGTGCCTCCATCTGAAGACACTCCGTCGCTCGGAGCGTGGGGTTCATTCTGGAAACTGGAACAAGTGGAACGAAAGATGTCCACACAGTACGCACGTGACAAGCTTGGCACGTGCGTACTGTGTGAATTGATTGTGGCCGATTGATTGATTGTGGCGTACGTGGCTGATTCCAGCAGGCTGGCACAGGAGCCTGGCAGTGAATAGCACTGCCTCGTGCAGTTAACCCACCCAGTCTAATGAGGTCAACATACTTCAGGACACTTACAAAGGAAGCCATAAAAGGTTTCATTCAAACATTCCAAATGTTCAAAAAACCAGGGCAGCACAGCTCCTTGCAACCCCCACTCCAAAACGCCTGTTCCATTTGACTGATGTGTGGCGGACTGATGAAGTGACTCATCAGTGACAGCCAACTCACAACCCGCCAGGATAGCCAGGTTGAAATAGCAGCTGCTGTGTCATGGCAGCATAGTGTGGCATGTTGCAAACTCAACAGGAAATGTATCTTAGATTGCAGCTGTTCTACTGGCATGATGGGGTCAGAGTTTTGTGACAAGCTATCCTACACAGTAGAAGCCATGTTAAAACCAACCTGAAAAAAATGGTCATATTTTATGGAAGAAACATTAACAATGTCATGGAAACCTCAGCATTAGCACTAGCAGCACATGCTTAACTTAAATATTGTAATATTGAGGGGGCAGGCAAAGCATTATAGACCACATCCATATCATGACTGTTTTAGCACTGAATTTCATTACAAAAACCATACCACATGCATATGGTGTGGCATGTGTGGAATATCATGCCAAAACTATCACTTCAGTGTGCAAAAATCCGCTTAATCTGATTAAGGGAACTGCATTCCACCAAGCAGACCTCACAGCTTGGTCACTTAGTGCCTGCCTCTCAACCTACCCATGGTAGGTTGGGTGGGTTCAGAGCACTTTCACACTCACCTTTTGGCCCATGGCTGAGATAATCAAGGTCATATGATTTCAGGTTGGCCAATGGTGTCAAGCATTAAAACAACTTAAATTTTACAACAAAATTTTGGCTTGGCATCAACAATTTTATTTGATGCTGGTGTCAAGGTTTGCACCACAAACATTGCTCAAAACACAGCTTAGCGTGAAATAAGATTCAGGAAGCTTAGCATAAAATAAGATTCAGGAAGCTTCATATGATATAAGATTGGAGAAATATGTTTAACCAAAATGATGGGATCAAATTTGTTGACAAAAGTACCAACTTATTGCTGTAGGGCTCTGTACTTAGCCCTGGCAGCTGTTATAATGAAAAACCTTAAATAAGCATATGAGGAGCACCCAGCATATTTTCATTTGCAACTGACATTCATCTTGTAAGCTGGGTGTCACACTGTACTTTATATGTCATTGGAGACAGAACTACAAGGCAGAAAAAGCATCTCATCATCCTACTGAAGTATGGTATCAGCTGGGTTCCTGAATCCCTATCAGAACATATGCCAGGCAGACCTACTGATTCCTTCTCAGCAGCACCCAAGGATTAAAGCAAATAATCCTTCTAGAGTGAGAGGTTAGGCAGTGTTCCTACAATTATGATGCCTATAAATGGCTTCATCTTACACACAAAGCTCACATGTCCTTGTTCTTTAAGTTTTCTGACCCTCCCACTTTTTGTTGTGGCCCTAAAATGTAGCCTCACATGAGCATAATGTAATGACCTTTCACAGTAATGACATATTTCTGGGAATTCTCTTCTTCTGCCCTATATACCCCATACCTGAGCCTTAAAAGTTTTAACTTGTTATCTCTACTGATTCATTGCCTTACCAACAAGCATACAACACTCTCAGCAGCCAGTAAGATTTTGAGCATGAACATTTTTTATCACAACCTTCTAAGGAACTTAATGTGATGTGCAGCCCATAAAATCCCAGAAGGAATGTTGAGCCTGCAGCTGGTATAATTTATGATTTTGAAAAACGAAGCCATTTTTCAGATTGGTTACAAGCTCATCCAATTCATATAACCAATTACCACTGTTCTTGCTGATTGATTTTGACTTGATTTGACTGATTTTGCCACGAATTTCCACATCAAATGCATTATTGGACATGGATTCAAAGCAAGTCTAGACTCCACACTTCCAACCTGTATAGGTTCTATGGTCCTTCATACAATCAAATTTGAAACCAACAATTCCTATCATGATGATATGTGCAATGTTCTGGTTGCACAGGACCCACCTACGTGTGTCAACTAAGCTGCACCGACGTAAAGATGACTCCCACCTGACTAATTCCCGCACATCTCAGCCTGAAAACATCATCTCCGTTGACATGGCCCTAAAACGAATTTTCACGCCATTGTGGCTTGGACGTATGATGGGCACAAAGCGGAACGTGAATGCGTCTGCTTCATAAAATACCTCACGTGCTGCAATCCTGTCTACGCGAGGGCCGCTGCTGCAAGCATTCGCGATGCACACCTCAGGCCTGTACAAGATGCAGGAAAGTTATAATACAGCACCTGCGCGCCATGCTCGTATTTCTTGCATGCTTCCAACTCCCTTCAGGAATAAAAAATTATAGAAGAGTGCCGCCTTATTGCAACACGCTCCATAGTCGATCCCAATTAACCTGCCATCTGCGGCAGACCCATGGGCGGCGGGCCACGATCATGTCGAGACGAAAATTGTTCTTTGCCTGGTGCTGGTGATCAGTTCTAATCTGTGTACCCATGAAGTTTCTGTGGGTCAGAGACTGCACATGAGGCTGTGGCCAGAATGAAACCCTCGACGTAGCTAGTGGGATGGAGAGCAGAGCTCCTAGTAATAATGAATGACAAGCAGCGGAAGTCAGGGATGTCACCTTGTATCCTTTGGGAGCTTAAGCCCCCCTCGCCTCAATGCTGAGTTGAGCCCTTCAATGCTCCTCTGAGTCCACCCCCCAGCACGTATGAGCAAAAACACGAAACAATTTGCCAACAACATCCAGCAGGTGTCTAAGTTGCAGGTACGTTGGGTTCTTAAGCGCACGACTATCAATATCATCATTATGATCTATCATCATTATCACTCACACATCGGCTTCAAACTTAAAAGCATTCCTTAACAGGAAAACAAGTCCTGAACCGAATAAACAATTCTTAGTTCATCTTGACACCAGGGAAGCAAAGCAAAGTGGCCGAAAGGCGGAGAGAAATCAGGATTTGGTGGGCAGGTTATATTAACTTGATTGGCTCAGACGCCTCCCCCCCCCCCCCTTCCCCCAACGGTTTTGGAATGTGACGTCCCTGGCGGGAGTGACTCCCACCTCACATGAACCGTGCACCTCACGACGGCTATAACGCATTCTCCCCCCCCCCCCCGTGTTGCCACCAAGCTTAAAGCGTCGTATTGCATCGCTCGCTTAGAAAGCAGGGGGATACCACTAAAACGGGGTGCTAGCCTACAGAACCATGGAAGCGAAAATTCAAGAAGCTCGAACAAACCAAATTTGTTTTATCAAGAAGGAAAGCGCCTGTCTACCTATGGTAACTAACGGCGGCAGCTTTATTATCCGACCCGCCTGAAGTCGCCTCGTTCCTCAGCTGCGCTCTTGTCGGACAAGCAGGCACGCACACAATCTTACAACCATCGAAGCACGACGTGTGCGGAGAGGGGGGGGGGGGGGGGGCGTAACGACCGAACGGTTATCGTCTTTTCAAGGAACAGGAGTATATGCGCTTTTCCTATTTGCCGAATCGCGTTACCTGAAAACCCGTAACACCCCGCGCAGTCTGCATCTGTTCCATTCTACAGCTGGCGGAAGTTGGACGCGTCTGGCAGCAGCGACCGGTTCTCACATAGCAGACGCTTCAAACACGGCACATTTGCGTGCGTTGGCACACCGCCAGTGGTGATCGCTACCAAATACGTCGTCATAATTGCTTTCATCGCCATCGGGCTGACTGCTCGCAGCCCGCGTTTAGCCATTCGGCCACACGCGAACCCCAGACCCAAGCGGGCGACGGCGAGGGTGAGACCGCGTGCGTGTGTCTGTCCGTCCCGTTCACAGATACCGCAGACGGCGTCCTCATCTCAGCCGCGTCCGGCACCCGTCCCCTCCCCGCCAAAAACCAGCAGGTCCGTTAGGGCGCGTTTATTGGCATTCGCCGGTGCCGCGGTGACCCGTACGCGCGCTCTCCGGCAGCTCCGGTTGGTCGCGCGGCTGCGCCGGTCGCTCTTGGCCGGCCGGCCACAGGCGCCGCCGACCCGGGTCCTGTCGAAGGGTGAGACAGCGTCACGTGCTGTGCGGGGCACCCAGGCGGACGGCAGGGGCGCGACAGACGGACGTGGGCTGGCGCAACCGCATGTGACAATCGCGGCAAACGCGTTCAAGGGTGCACCGCGTTCAAGGGTGCAGGTTCTTAACCCATTAAAAACCTACATTTTGCTACTCTACCTGCAGCGAACAGTTCTGCAGCTTGACATCGGAATAAGATACAGGGACGACGCATTCGTTTCGCAGCGACTTCCGAGTCGAACAAGTGGCAAAATATAGCAGCAAGGCTGTGTTGACATGCACCACACCACTGGCGCGGACGAGTACGCGAGGGGGGGGGGGGGGGAGCTGAGGCCGGACAACGAAAGAGGCCAGGTCAGAGGTTACACTAGCCATCGGACGGCCGACACAGCTGCTCTAGCCGCCGGCCAGAGGGAGCGCGGTCACTGACAACCGGACTCCCGGGGCAGGCCCCGGCACAGTCAGACACAGACACGGGGACGGGGGGACGGGGGGTACGGGGTGTCACCAACAAACACGCCCCGGCGACCCCAGACCCTTCATTCCCATAGCAGTCGCCTCCCGAACTAGCCTATCGTCAACCCGCGCCACCTCAACAGAGAAGCCCGCACCGCACGCGGAGCGAGCCGCCCGACATCAGCGCTCTTCCGCGCAGTCAGACGACAGCGGCGGCCATGGCCTTCCCGCGCTTGGCGCGCCGCACGTCGCCGCCTCGCGCGCGTCGGCTGCCGCGGCCACCCGCTCCCCCTGGCGGAGGCCGGGGGTCGGGGCCAGGCGGACCGGGAGCCGAGCTCTCACCTGAGCCCAGGGCGAGAGACGTCGCTGGTCCGGACCGGCTCCTGCGACAGGGACAGGGCGTCACGCGGTGACCGGACGTGGCGCCGCACGCGCACGGGCGGGGTCACAGCGCGGCTGTAACGCACGCCGTCTCCGCCGCGGCACAGCACACGCAGTGACGCACGGCACAGCACGCACCCATACACGCGCACCGCGACGACACAACTGTGACCACCCTAACGACACAGCGGCAGCCAGCGCAGCGTGACGATCCCAGCACAGGCTTCGCACGACCCCGAGCGCCGCCGGCCGCTCCGCACACTCAGGGCCGGAGCGTCGCGCCACGGGGCGCCGGCGGGTGTGCCCGCCCCCGGCGCGGGGCCGGCGCGGGGCCGGCACCGGTCGCCGGGGCGCGGGGCGTCAGTGTGGCCGGGGCTAGAGGAGCGGACCGCCAGGACGCGGCGGCCCGCTGGTGTTATCCGGCAGACGGGGGCAACACGGCGGTCACAGCAGAGCGACGGGAGATCAGACTACGCCTCGCATAGAAATGTTCAGACGGAGTGCCAAAATGTTCAATACCATGGCAGTATCAACTGTGGCAACTGGAGCGCCACAACTGTTGGAACTAATCTACTGTTTGAGGGGATCTGCGCGACTGCATTTGCTGCCGCCTCAGCGCGCCTGCTCATCCAGAGACGCTGGTTTAAGAGCACTCAGATTAAGAAGTCCACTCAGACGACGGACGGTTGTTGGGCTGTCAGGCGTTCTGCCTACCGACAGTCAAGCTCACACACAGCTGCGTAGACAAGGCGAGACACGCCACAAGGCTCCGCCAGTGACGCAACGGGGCCTCCGAACCGAGCACTGCATCACGTGCATACATCGCTGGCCAAGGCAAAACAAAAACCTTCAAGGGAAAGTAGTGGGAACATAACACACGAGACGGCGAACGTTTCCGAACACTGAGTCCGACGACAAAGCAGATGCGTCAGGCCGGCCGGTACATCGACGATCGCCCGAGTCGCACAGGGCGGGCACCGGTCCCCACTGACCTCGAGGTCGATCGCCGCAGGAAGGGCCACTGACGGCGGCTGAAGCGGCGCAGTCGGAGCCGGCGCGGTGGCGCAGTCCGACCGCCAAGCTGAGAGCAGACTGAGAGCACGCTGAGAGCAGTCTGAGAGCAGTCTGGGCGGGTAGTCTCCTGAGAGCCGCAGCGCTGTCTCCCGTCCAGCGCCCGCGCGGCGGTGCCGGCCTGCCGCCCGCTCCTCCGCGGCGAGCCCCGCGCGGCCGGCGGCGGCCGCCGCGGCCGCTAACAGTTTGCCGATTTCCATAGTCCAACTCCACGTCGGCCGGCCGTGAGGGCCGGCCATAGTAACAAAGCTATCTGGGTATGCAGGCGAAGATGGCGATGATATCACGACGCAGGCCGGTCAGATCACAGCGGCGGACGGCGCCCGCTCATGCGTACAAAACACGATCCAGCAATATGACTGTGATGGCGGCGCGCCGCGGCGCCGCCCCCGCCCCCACCCCGCTCCCACCTGGTAACAAAGCTAGATAATCTGGAACAATTTCTTGAGTTCTATCATCAGCTGCCAGTCGGGCTTCTGCAGGTCCTCGCGGAAGTAGTTCTTGCAGGCGTCGATGGACTCGCGGCTGATGCGGCTGACGAGGATGTCCGTCTCGTCGAAGTGCCTACCGAACATCTTCGGACTCTCGCCCGGCACCGGCTCAATCTTGATGCACACCTCCTGGCCCTTGCGCGCCGTCTCCACCTGCTTGTGGTTGATCTCGACGGTGGAGACGTAGCCGACGAAGAGGAAGTCCTTGGACGGGACGCAGATGGGCGTGCCCGTCTTGACGATGCCGCCCTCGATGCTGACGCCCATGACGATCGGGTCGCGGGAGTTGAAGATGAACTGCGGCAAGATGCGTATCTTGCACGGAAACACGGCGATGTGCTTGTGCTCCTCGCGCTTCTTGTTCTTGAGGTCCTCGCGGTGCTTCATGAACTTGTCGAACAGGTGGTAGATGATGTCGGCCTGGAAGATGGTGACGCCGGCCGAGTCGGCCATCTCCTGCGCGTCGCGCTCCACCTTGACGTCGAAGGCGAGGATGACGGCGAACTCGGGATCACGGTCCAGCATGGCCGACGCCTTCATCACGTCACGCTTCACCACCGGCCCGATGCGCACGCCCGAGTAGGGAATCTTCGAGGTCCGCAGGAACTCCAGGAGCGCCTCCATCGAGCCCAGCGTCGACGCCTGCACGTAGACGCCGTGGTCGCTGAGCTTGATGGCACTGAGCGCCGAGCGCAGCTCCTTCGCCACCAGCGCCTTGCAGATCTCCACCTCGTCCGGCTGCTCCGCCACCAGCAGGTTCAGTCCGGCGATCGCGCGTTCCAGCTCCTTGGCGGCGATCTTGACGCCCTGCGCGGCGCGAATCTCCTTGAACTCCTGGTAAGCGTTCTTGACGCGCAGCTCCTTGAGCGGCTGCGGCATGAGCAGCGAGCGGACCTGGGTGACGATCGGCCCGTCTGTGCCGGCGACGACGACCGTGCTGCCCTCGCGCAGCGTACCGTTCACCAGGATGACGTCGATGGTGGTGCCCAGCCCTGGGATCTGCTTCACCTCCAACACGGTGGCCTGCAGCTCGTCTGAGTACATCAGCCGCTTGGTCAGCATGTTCTGCGTCATCATCACCACCAGCGCCATCAGGTTGCCCATGCCCTCGCCGGTGATGGCGCTGGTCGGCACGAGCGACAGGTACTCGCGCGGGTTGTCGTTCTCGTAGAAGAGCTTGGCGTTGAGGCCCTGCTCGGCCAGCTGCACGATCGTCTCGCGCGTGCGCTGCTCGAACTCCATCTGCGTGTTGCGCGCCTGCGCCTTCACCACGTCCTCCACGTCCTTCGCCTTGCCCGTCTCCCAGTCGTACAGCCGGTCGATCTTGTTGAGCGCCACCAGGAAGGGCGTCCGCTTCGACTTCAGCAGGTTGATCGACTCGATCGTCTGCGGCTCCAGGCCGTGCATGATGTCGATCACCAGGATGGCCAGGTCGCACAGAGACGAGCCGCGCGAGCGCAGGTTGCTGAAGGACTCGTGGCCAGGCGTGTCGATGATGAGCAGACCGGGGATCTTCAGCTCGGCCACCTTGTGCTTCTTGACGAAGCGCTGCTGCTCCTCGATGGCGCGCAGCGGCACGTTGGTGGCGCCGATCTGCTGCGTGATGCCGCCGGCCTCGCCCTCCTGCACGTTCGTGCGGCGCAGCTTGTCCAGGATCTTCGTCTTGCCCGTGTCCACGTGCCCCAGCACGCAGATGACGGGCGCGCGCAGGTTGTCGGCCGACATCTGCGCGCGCGCCGCGTCGCGCCGCTCCTGGATGCGCTTCAGCGCGCGGTCGCGCCGCTTCTCGGCCTCGGTGCGGTCGTCGTCGCTTTCCTCGCTCTCGCTGTCGTCGTCGCTGCCGCTCTCCTCCTCGTCTTCGTCGTCGTCGTCGGCTGACTCGTCTTCGGATTCGGCCGGCTTCGCGGTCGTCGCCGGCGGCGGCGGCGCGGCGGCAGGCGCGGCGGCAGGTGCCGGCGCCGGTGCCGGTTCCGGTTCCGCCGGCGCTTCGTCTTCGCTCGCCTGATCCCACGAGTCCTTCAACCCACCGTCCTCCTCTTCCTCCCAGCTGTCCTTCAGCCCCGCGTCCGGCTCTGCGGGCGGTGGCTTCGCCGGCGTCGTCACCTCCGGTGTGATGACCTCCGGTGTCGGTGGCACCTCCGCCTCCGGCGACGCCTGCTTGTTTTTCTTTTGCCGGCGATCCTTGAGACTTGGACGTGGCTTCTTCTCGGCCCCCGCGGCCGCCGTCTGCTGCTTCATCGCGTCGAGTAGCGCCTGCGCGCGCGCCATGTTCTGCCGCTGCTTCGGTGTCAGCAGCTTACCTTCGGCCTTGAGCTGCTCCTTGCGCTCCTTTGCCTGCTTCTTCTTCAGCTCCTTCTGCTCCTTTTCTAGCCGCTCCTGCTCCTCCTTGCGACGCTCCTCCTCCTCTTCGCGTCGGATGCGGTCCTCCTCCTCTTGTTTAGCCTTCTCCTCTGCCTCCTGCTGCAGCCGCAGCGCCTCCTGCATCGCGGCCACCAGCTTCTTGCCGGGACCTTTTTTCTTCTTGGACGGCTCCTCAGGCTCAGGCTCCGGCGCTTTTTCGGCCGCCTTCTTCTTTTTCTTCTTCGCGGCCGATGGTTTTTCTTCGCCATCCTGTTCTACTTTCACCTCCTTCGGCTTTGACACAGCCTCGCCATTAACATCATCAGCTTTTTCCTCCTGATCTTCAGGCTCTTTGGGCTCTTCGGTTTGTTTTTTGCCGCCCTTCTTGTTCTGCTCGATTTTCTTCAAGCGCTCCCTCTCCTTCTTCTCCTTGCGCTTTTGCGCCTTTGTCTTGACGGTGCCACCCTCGTCGTCATCCTCCCCTTCGTCCTCTTTCTCCACGCTCTCCGTGACGCGCTCGTTCTTCTCGGCGTCCACCGCCGGCGTCTCCTCCACAGACGTCTCCCTCTCGGCGGGCTTCGCGGTGATCGTCTCCATCGGCTGGTCCCCCGTGTACTCCATCTGCAGCTCCGACAGCATTTTCTCCAGGTCGTCGTCCAGCCCCTCGTCCTTTTTCTTTTTCTTCTTCTCCTTGCCCTTCTTCTCTTTCTTCTTCTCCTTCTTCTTGACGACGACGCGCTCCTCCTGCTCCGAGTCGGGCGCCTCGTCCTCGCCGCTCTCGGCCATCAGGGAGGCGAAGCCAGACTGCTGGCGCCGCGCCGGCCGCTCCTCCTCCTCCTCCGAGTCGTCCATCATCAGCGCAGCGAACCCAGACATCTTGGGCCGCGCCGGCGGCGGGGGCGACGGCGACGCCTCGCCGCCGCCGCCCTCCTCCTCCATCGGGTCGTCGTCGTCCGACTCGGCCACGGCCGCCTTCTTCTTCTTCTTCTCCTTCCGCTTCGGCTTCTTCACGGCCTCCTGCGGCTCGGGCTCGTCCTCGAGCGTCAGGACGGAAGGCTCGTCCTCCTCCGACTCCTCCTTCTTCTTGCCCTTCTTCGGCTTACCCATGGTGCGTGTCTGCTGCAGACACGGGGGCGGCGGGGGGCGGCGTCGGACGGCAGCGTGACTGGCGGCGGCCGCCCGCGACGGACGCGCGCTCAACGGGCTCTGCCGGACGGAGCGCGCTGTCAGAGGACGATGGCCGTGCCGAACAGGTGGCGCCCCTGGCACAAGGCGTACCGTCGGCGGCAAAATATTTGACCAGCTGTGCAAACAACATACGCCTGCCCAGCCCACGGCATAGAACAGCAATCAGTGGTAGGAGGCAGCTATGCGATGAGTGTGAAGTCACTCAGATGGGGGGTCAAGTTCAAACTGCTTCATCCACAAAATGACAGCCAGCAAATGAGGCCTCCTGTGATGTGAGATGGCAGCTTGCCAGGTCACTGTACATGTCCAAAACCTATGGGAGCAAACAGGTGCATTGAAAAACACACCTCAGCCCAAAAATGACTTGAGATGTCAAAAAATCCAGGACTGTCAGCAATGTTTTCAATGGTCAGAAAAGCTTAACCATGATCAATGTGATAAGAAGAAAACTCAATCCTTGCAGCAAAGATATGCATCAGCAATGATCATTCTATTCTGCATGTATACCAGCCAAACAACATGCAAATGACATCTAATGGATTGGGGGTGGACAACAAAAGAAGCCATGTCAGAGACTACACTAGCCATCAGACAGCTGACACAGCTGCTCTAGCTGCCAGCCAGATGGGGCACAGTCACAGCCAACCAGACTCCCAGGGCATGCCTCAGCACAGTCATACACTGCTCAATGACCTTGTGACCTTGACAATGTCAGTGACCTTGGGCCCTAGGACTGGCACCAGCCTCAACAAGGGTCAATCAGCCCAACTGAAGGCATTCTCTCCATCCACCAGAAGAACTCCTGGGTCACACACAATGCAATCTCAAAAGATCAGAGCAACAAGATCTGAGTAAAAGATCAGATCAGAAGATCAGATCAGAGAAACATAAAGATTGGAGCAACAGGTGGCCTTGGAAGCCTGCAAACCTTTGGAAAACAGACCAATTTCCATCTTATACCTTAGTGATGGCATATAGCTCAAGGTCAGGGAAGTGCATCGCTTTGTGACCCATTCAGTTGGGGGTTTCAGATCCCCAACTTTAAAAAGTATGCCAAATTTGGAGAGCAGGCTGTTTGTGCATATTGAGACATTTTTATTGTTATTTCATACATCTTGAGACATTTCAGAAGAAATCAGCACTGCAAGGAAACACAAATTACCTGCTGGTGCTTCTGCACATAACTAATACTAATGTTTAATAAACATGAATAATTGACCATGCTTTAGAAGCTTTAAGTGAAGTCAAAACATTAACCATATTTTATATGGAAAAGACAGGATGCCATCAACAAACTGGATGCCATTTTGAACTGACTAAAATTGTTTGGACCCTAAAATACACATCACATTTCTGTGTGGTGTGGTGTGGAAAGATATTTATTTAGATCTTCAAAACACACATGATGAAATTCAAAAATTCACTATATCATTGAGGAAATGAAACTTCACAGATGAGTGAAGCAGCTTGGCATGGGAGAAAATTTAACTAATTATTCTGCTGGGAAACTATAATTGTGATTAACCACCATGTGTATAGAAAACCTGAGGTACAGGGTTTGATCCCCCGCAGTGCCTGCCCTTCCTGTTGAGAGGCAGGTGGCGCCATATAGCCTCAGAAGGGGAAAGCATTGTAAAGCCCCAATAGCAACCAGTTGATCTTTCTTCTTGAAAACTGAGACTAAAAGGAACATTTAC
Source organism: Pollicipes pollicipes (assembly GCF_011947565.3). Classification (NCBI taxonomy): domain Eukaryota; kingdom Metazoa; phylum Arthropoda; class Thecostraca; order Pollicipedomorpha; family Pollicipedidae; genus Pollicipes; species Pollicipes pollicipes. The sequence continues at coordinate 2,149,988 of NW_023597055.1, forward strand.
TGACAGTGCAGGTCTTGATTGCGTGATTCTTTCTTATTAGAATATGAAATCCACAGAATACACTGTAAAAGTCAGCATGTTCAACATTCTTATTGCAAAGAATGGATCACAATTATGACTCTTAACACAACATATGCCGACGGCCGATGTCTTCCATACACACAAGCAGGGAATCGTGATCATCTTGGAGCACATCATTAAAATATAAAAATAACATATATTTCAAAAACGAGGATAGCAGGATTACGTTCTCCACTTCCAAGAGGAAAAGCAGCCGGAGCTGTTTAATTAACGCAACAGCCGGCTGAGTGCTGAGCGTCGCGACGGGCACCGCAAGACGAGGCTAGGACCTGTACCTGCTATTTGAGCCAGTCGCTAACATAAAACAGCAGCTCCAAAGTTATAAGTAAATAGAAATGGAATACTTAGAATGAACAAAGTGCTTGACACACGCTGGTCAACACTCCACACACACAGCTGATCGCGACTGACCTCAAAGTCCACCGGAAAAGGATGATGATGCAATAGAGAAACTTGGAAGGCGGTAACGCTATTGAAGCGCTAAAATAAATCACTGTACACAGTTAACTAAATTAAACCATGCTAAGGAAACACACCCACTAGTTTTTGTGGAAACTGTTCCCATTCTGTACAAACCAGGATAAAAATACCTTCTCGAAACCTTTGTAATCTCACCTCTAATCTGTGCTACCTCAATACCATGAGAATTCTTCTCGCGTTTAACAGGTGAAATGCCGTACAAATTCTACATCTATTGACATTCAAATTTCTCCATGGCGCCAGTTTCCAACATTCGTCGTCGTATACAATGCGCAGATGGGGCAACAAACAATTGTAAGCGAGGTCCCAAGGTAACGTTGCGGGCAAGCAAGTTGCGGGGATCTCCTGGGGTCTCCGTGGCCGTGGTTGTTCGGGGTCGTAGATCCTCAGTTCGTGTCTCATATTCGTTGCTGTTCACGGTTTCGGAGGCTGCTGGAGATAGGTAAGCTCACTAACCGGTCTGCAGTCATGATTACCTGGGAGTTATCCAGTAGTGACTTGATTGGGAAGGCCGTCAAAACCAGGACAAGAAAGGATTACAGTTAGAGATGCTATGATGTGCTTTTTGCACCTCTTGTGTGCGGAATTATCAAGTCTAGAGGGTGTGTAGCTGTACAGAGCAGAATGTTTGTAATTCTGTCCGGTTTTGTTGCATTGTGGCAGATTCAACATTACATCATTCAACATCCCATCTCTGTTTGGTACCTCTGAGGGTGTGGCTTTCATCCCACATTGTCTTCAATCTCAACATCTGGAATGTGATAATTCAGCTGTGTGCCTGTTTTTAGATCTGGTCGTGATGGAGGCCTTCTTGAAGACTGGCAAGCTGGGCCAGGGTGAGCCGGCTGTCAGTGCTGCTCCTTCTGGCAAGGAGAAGAAGAGGAAGGTGCCGCAGCCCTGGGTGGAGAAATAGTATGTCAACACTCCATATGTGGTAACATTTCATTCCATCATGCACAAGCTGCAATCAGTTTCAAGGCTTCAGTTTCCTGGGTGTAGGTATACATTCCTACCTAACATTAGACAAAATCATTGTACACCATTTGTCATGTTTCAGGCAGAACATATCATAAATAATGTTAAAACAGGTAGATTCATGTTCCTACCTTCAAATTTTAATATTTACGGTAGCAAGCTCCCGAGCTCTGCACGCGCCCACCTCCTCGACTCCCCAGCACAGTTTCTGTGTTGCCGTTGCCTAATTACAATATTTCTGCTTATCGAGAACCATAAAAAATTACAGGACCAAGTTAACAATAATAATGTGATGAAAAACGTTTCTTATCGTGTCTAGGTGGTACATTTATGAAATGGACAGGCCAGAATAGTCCAGAACATAGCCTAAACTAAACCAGCCTAGCCTAACCTAACATAACAAAACATAACTTAGCCTAGCCTAGCCTAGCCTAGCCTAGCCTAGCCTAACAACCTAACCAACCTAACCTAACCTAACCTAACAAACCCCCACCCTATCCCCTTCAACCCAGTGTTCGATTGGCACCCATGTTCCGTGCCATATATATTTACTGCACTAAGAAGTTTTGTTTAGCCGCCATATTCTCATTTCGCTTTTTGTTCCCACACAAAAACATCATATTTCCCCACCATGTTGACCAATCTACAAACAATACAGAAGACCGCTTGGATACCCAAGAAACACATTTTATTGAATTATTGTTACCTCGGCCTCATACATTGCGTAGAAATGGTGCCGGGTCGTGGTTGCTACGTGTTTGCGCTCGGATGTTCTCTATCATAGTTATTTAAGTTCCAAGGTAAGAGCTTGGATGACCCATTTTACGATTTATTTCTATATGTTCTGTGTTAAAAACAATGATTGATGTACAATGCTCTTTTTTAACATGAGGTAGGAATGTATACCCTGGCCATTTCCTGTGATTGATTTTGTGTTACAAAGTTAAGGGAGGTTAGGGTCATGTCCAGGAATGGTCCAAAACTCATGCTGTGAAAGTTAAAGCTGTTGCCATTCTGAATCAGAGGCTGCTAAGTATTGGTGTACTTTTGTAATCAAAATCATGGTCAGGTTTCTACCATGCAGGCCTTTGATGGCATCTGTTTTATCAGAGCATGATCAAAGAAATCTGGATGATGATGTTCCTTTCCTGGTTTCAGCCGGCCCAAGACTGTAGATGATGTTGCTTTCCAGGATGAAGTAGTGATGATGTTGAAGAAGTGTATGAAGGGTGCTGACGTAAGTTACACTTATCTGCTAAATGTTTGTGTAGTTGGCACTCGTAAGCTAATTATGTACCATTATAGAGGAATTTTGGATCTTGCTTTATTTGGGTAGATGGTTTGGAGATCTGTTACACATAATTATAATCAGTGCAGTGTATCTTAAGATTTTGAAGGATTTGGCCCAAATCTGTTGATTGGATGAATTTCTGTGATCAGAGTTCATGCTAAGCAATTGTTATGTGAGCCCTGACCCCTACCATCCAATCTTCAAATATGCTTGACTTCATGCACATTGCTTTTAAAACTTTGTTTTTGTCATATCATTTCAGTCATGCTTTGGGACAGCACTTGAAAGATACAAGGCATGACTGTGGGCAGGGGCAGCCTTTCAATTGAAGCTTTTCTGTGGAGAGTAGTGTGTTGGGTCCAATGTTCATCATGTTCATCTGTCACTAACCTGACCCCTTGCCTTGGAGTGGCAACCCTTACAGGTTATTAACTGTTGAACACCAATTTAGATAAATCAGTGTGAATCCATAAAGGCATGTCATTTGGTGAGTGCCATAGCGTGTGAGCCACAGCTGACAGGTGTTGAACCTGTCCGCTTGTGCCGACGGGGGATTATGCTTTTCAGCTGCCGAACCTGCTGTTTTACGGGCCTCCGGGCACGGGCAAGACGTCCACCATCCTGGCCGCCTGCCGGGAGCTGTTCGGATCGGACATGAAACAGAGGTATGCTGGTGCAACTGGCACGTGGACATCGTGGTCAGGTGGACTGCTGCTGGTGTTGAGCGTGTGACGGTGTCAATGATGTCGCCCCTGAGTGTCGCATGCCTTCAGTGAATCCCGATGGAGATTATTTCACTGCTAAGCAGCACAGATGTATGCATTTGAGTTGTTACAAGGAGACCACCATGGTACATTGCGCGGTGAGTTGTGAAGAGATTGTGTGCAGATGTTTTCCGGCCTCGGCGGCTACGGCACTACATAGCCTAGCAGTGTCGATGCCACGCACTAGTGTTTCCCGCGGTCGCCGCCAGGGTGCTGGAGCTGAACGCCTCGGACGAACGCGGCATCGCTGTGGTCCGTGAGAAGGTCAAGGGCTTTTCGCAGCAGGCCGTGCCCTCCTGCCGCACTGACGGGCGCGCCTGCCCTGCCTACAAGGTGGGTGTGCACTGTGGCTGGCCCATTTTCCTTTATTGCACACATGATGCTTTTAATGAGATATGTGTCAGTTATTTTGCATTTATGGCACCGTTTATAATATTTTTACAACATGTGTATTTTATAGCACATCACGATCTCAGTGGTCACGGTGCCGCAAGGACTGTACTTAACAACAATGTGCTTCCAATTTTAGTGGGGCCTGAGTTTGGTCTCAACATATGGGTGAAAGTAGAGTGTAGGGGACTAGTTTCATGCATAACATGATTTGATATATAGTGGCTACCCTTAACAAAACATTTAGTATGAGGTGTGCATTATTTGTATGCAAGATGCTCTCTGCATTGCCCAAAGGTGTATTTTATAATGTGTAAAACATGGGTTTTACCTTACTTAAAGGCAGACACATGCTTTGCCCATTTATGTATGTGCATTACTAATAAGTGTGTTTGGTATGGGTTACATAGTGTTCAAATTTGTAGTACAAACAACAAACAGATAATGTTTTCATGCCGTCTTTAGTCTTTTGATATGCAGGTTAAAAAACAGCATTTTTGGGCAGTTGTTGTTGCCCATTATTTTCAACGATTTCATTCCCATGCTTTCACTAGCATTATTTCACCATAATTACATCTTTGCTGTATGATTGAGGTTTGTGCTCAATTACTCTTCTAAGCCATGCCATTCCTGTCAACTTCCTTTTGTTGTGTGACATCATCAGGTGACACCAGTGACTCATTCATCCAGCCCTGACTCCACTTAGCATCATCATGTTGTGGCATTGGACCCAGTGACGTCACTGGTCCGGCACTTGACACGTCGCTATCATCACCAATGACCATCTGCCGTCTCGCCGCCAGATGGTGATTCTGGACGAGGCCGACTCGATGACGTCCGCGGCGCAGGCGGCGCTGCGGCGCACCATGGAGCGCGAGACGCGCACCACCCGCTTCTGCCTCATCTGCAACTACGTGTCGCGCATCATCGACCCGCTCACCTCGCGCTGCGCCAAATTCCGCTTCAAACCCCTCTGTGAGTGGCGAGCCTCGCCTCGGCCCGGCTGGGGCTGTAATTCGGCCCGGACAGCGTGGGACAGTGGGTCCTCAGTTCGCTATGCTTGCTATGCTCACCATTTCTTGCCTGTGTGCGTGTTGCTGTGCGTGAGCTGCACACCGCGGCGCCGTGTATCGCCGTGCGTTCACTGTATTTGACTCTTGGCTACCGCGTGCTGACGGACAGGTGACCTTCGGAACAGCCTTGTGTCCACGTCATGTGACATCTGCCCGATCAAGTGCGCACATCACGTGGTCCGGTACGCCCCGGCCCGTGTGCGCACTACGTGACCGCTTGTCCCGCCCCGGCGCGCCGGCAGCGCGCGAGATCCTGGTACAGCGGCTGCAGGACATCTGCACGGCCGAGGGCGTGCAGTGCGACACCGACTGCCTGGCGACGCTGGTGGAGACATCTGACGGCGACCTGCGCAAGGCCATTACCACGCTGCAGTCCGCGGCGCGACTGCGGCCGGCCGGCGGGCTTACAGCTGCGGACGTCCGAGAGGTCATGGGGGTGAGTGCCAGGTCATGGGGGTACGGTGGAGGGCCAGGGGTCAAGAGGGTGATCACGGGGTCACCAGGGCGACGTGGGGTCGGAGGAATGGGCGTGGGGCCACGGAAACGATATGACATCATCAACGTCATCCTCACCAACGTCACCATCATTGATGCAATCATCAACGTCATTCTTCAACATCATTATCATCATTATCATTATAACAACAATAACGGGAGCGGTATCGCGACATCGCGAGATTGTTGAGGGTATCTCAGGGTTGTACATATTTCGCTGGATAGGGATTTGGCTGTCAGAACAAGCCTGAAGCATGGAGATTACCTGCAGCCAGGAGTCCAGCGAGCATAACAAGTACCGGGCCCCGGTGGGAGCTCGATGTACGGAGGCCATGATGGGTCCCCGCGGCCATAGCTAACGGAGATCAGCAAGACGTAGCGTTGTCAGCCAACAGCCGTGGGGGTTGAGCACCGCCCGGTGATGGGGACTCCTGTAGCGGGAAGGCATGCAAGCCTTGGAACGAACAGCGCACAGGGCTGCCGATGCCTTTACGATACCGTTACGATACGATCCCCGATGCCGTTACCATGTATCGCCGTTGACATAGATCGCATCGTTTATTGCAGCATTACCGTGCATTCTTATTACACCGTGTTTATGTATGTTTTTTCTGTCTGTCGTATCCTTAGTATCACCAAGTATTAGCATGGCACGCTGAGCATAGTGTGGTTAATCAAACTCTTGCACTGTAGCAGGGTAGAGTTATGGTGACATTTATGTTATCTCTCCCATATGATAGCATTTATGTTATCTCATATTATCTCGTCATGCGATGCATTTATGTTATGTTATCTCATAGCTATGTTATCTCATAGATAGCATTTATGTTATGTTATCTCATATTATGTCGCGCTCCATGGTGCGCCGCAGCGCCGCCTGCGCCGCGGACGTCATCATCTCATATTATCTCTCATGCGATCTCGTCAACCTAAGGGCCTACTAGCCTCTCTAGATGTATATATATATATATATATATATATATATATATATATATTGTCCAACTTTACCAGGATATCTTGAATTTGGAAAAAGAGAACAAGGTTACCGTGGACAAGAATCTAAAGAACAGCTTACTAGGAGAGAGCACGAAAAAGCGTGGAAATGATAGAAGCAAGATATTCACGCAAGAACTCAGGACGGCGGCAAGGGAACTTCGAGAAAAAGACGACATCATCATTCGGCGAGCGGACAAATCATCACTCTACGTAATACTTGACAAAAAGGAATATCATATGAAACTAAACTGCATCTTGAACGACGACAAGAAGTTCCGGCACATCACAAAAGATCCAACAGACAAACTCAAGACCATGCTTAACAAACTAATCACTGCTGCCAATGCCGCTGTTGATGGCATACACTTTTCCAAGATAACAGGTGAATTTGCGCCTGGCTATGCTTATGGGTCTGTGAAAACCCACAAAAACGGCAACCCCCTTCGTCCAATAATTTCACAGATCCCTTCACCAACCTATAGAATTGCAAAACGTCTTAATGGTCTTCTGTCCCCATATCTTCCCATGTCTTACAGCTTGTCATCAACGGATGAGTTTATTGATATAGTGCGATCTCGTCAACCTAAGGGCCTACTAGCCTCTCGAGATGTTGAAAATATATTTACAAACGTGCCTATTGAAAGAACCATATCCATCATCCTTGACCGCGTCTACAATCATCCTGAAATTCCTCCTCTCAAAATATCAAGGCGCCTTCTTGAACAATTACTAAAAGCCTGCACGTTGGAAGTTTCTTTCCGCGGGCCTGATGGCCGAATGTATTGCCAAATTGAGGGTGTTGCGATGGGCGCACCTCGAGGACCTCTATTCGCTAATTTCTTTATGGGACACGTAGAAACCGACATACTACAAAATGACGACATAAGACCGGACATTTACTGCCGCTACGTAGACGATATCTTTGTAGAAGTTAGGGACATTGACCAACTAGGACATCTCAAAAACACCTTTGAAGAACGGTCTGGCTTAAAATTCACAACGGAGCAAAGTGTGCAAAACGTAATACCCTTTCTTGACGTAGCTGTTGATGGACAAGGACAACACTTCAAAACGACTGTATACCGAAAACAGACTAACAACGGACGGTGCTTAAATGCTGACAGTGAGTGTCTTCGACGCTACAAAATTAGCGTCATAAGGTCCTTTCTTCGACGAGCATTTAAGCACTGCTCTGATTGGACAGGACTACATTCAGAATTGACACGAATCAAACAGATCCTGGTGAACAACGGTTTTTCAAATTCTGACATCGAAAACGAGACACAACGACATATGACAAGACACTTTGACAGCAAACCAAGGCAAGACATCCAACCGACCGTCAAACTGTACTATCAAAATCAAATGACATCTGCTCACAAACAGGACGAAAAAGCTTTACGGGAAATTATCTCTCAACATGTTAAAGGCAAAAACGACCACAAAATGGACATTGTCATTTACTATTGTAATAAGAAGATATCGAACTTTATTATGAGAAACAGCCCAGACAAACCCGACAAACTGAAATGCACCAATGTAGTTATCAATTCTGATGCAACATCGAAGGCTGCAAACTTCGTCCCACACACTACATTGGTGTGACCACAACGATACTCTCACGACGCCTGACAATGCACTTACGTGACGGGGCACCTCTGGACCACATGCGACAGGAACACGACATGACATTGACACAACAACTGACAGACAGCACTGACATTTTACGGACGTGCAGTGACAGAAGACGCCTTCAAATTTGGGAAAGCATATTCATTAACGAACTCTCTCCGGCCTTAAACAGACAGACAAATTCTTGCAGAACTCTTGAGCTCCTAGGTGGTGGGCGGTGAGCACTTCTGATGTGATTGTGACAGTAGTGTTCCCATTGTGTCTTTGTGATGTTCCCATTGTGAGTGTTTCTTACATGTATGAAGATGAAAATAGCAATCCGTCTTACTTCAATCAGTTATGCTTCATTTATGTTCTCCGTACCAAAAGATGTTTCCCAACAGTAGTGCACAATTTTTCATTCTTTAAAACTCAAAACTTATTTCTTGTGCAATTTAGTCTTCTCCGAAGATGAGATAAGATCTCGAAACGTTAGAATGGAAGGAGTGATGAATATATATATGTATATATATATATATATATATATATATATATATATATATATATAATATCATACATATTATATCCCATATGATAACAGATATTATGTTATATGTTATCCATGTTATCATATATCAATATCATAATATCTATCTGATCATAACAGTTATGATCGGGAGTCCGGGACCACTGCCGTGGCCGGCGTGAACGCCTCCAGCACTCAGGATCGGAGCAGTGACACGCAGGAGAAACCGTCATCGGTCGTTATCATTATGGGAGGAGCGGTGTGTCACGCGGTGCCTCGGCCGTCAGGTGGTGCCGGAGCCGGTGCTGGAGCAGCTGCTGACCGCCTGCCGCTCCGGGTCGTACGAGAAACTGGAACTGAGCGTGCGGGACCTGATCCTGGAGGGTTACGCCGCCGCCCAGGTCAGTCATGGATGTGACTGACACCCGCCCAGGTCAGACCGGCCAGCATCGCTGAGGTCTGCGTTCGCGTGGTGAAGCAGGGATGTGAGTGTGAGGGTGGACAGGCTTCATGTCAGTGGCCACACTGATGTTATTTTCCGGTCTAGGAAAGGGTGCAGACTAGACACACAGTACTGGCCGTAGATTCCATGATGCAGCTAGATTGAATTATCACTTGTGTCACCTTATATAAAACTGCTTGGATATTTTGTTTTTTCTCGTCATGTTTTATTGTTGTGATACTGCATTGTGTGTTGACATTGTTGCGCTAAAACACGGAATCGTACCTTTGCGTTAAAAGTCGTCAATCATGTCACAATTATCACGTCGTATAACACTGCGGTGAATCGTTTTTGGCTACATTTAGAGGCACATTACGTCCCCCGGTAAAGCCCAAGTGTGCTGCTATGATGTTGACGTCGGGCGTCTCCGTCTCTGTGCGGGCAGTTGTTGGTGCAGCTGATGGACAAGTTGATCAGACTGGAGGACGTGCCGGACCTTGGCAAGGCCATCATCCTGGAGAGGCTGGCCGTGAGTGAAGCCCGACGCCGCCCGCGCTGCGGGGACCCGTGGGAGAGATGGGACATCAGGGACCGTCTTGCGCTGCGTGGACCCGTGGGAGAGATGGGACATCAGAGGCTTTCTGGCGCTGTGGGAGCCCGTGGGACCGATGGGTCATCAAACTGTCTGATGCTGTGGGGACCCGTGGGACCGATGGGTCATCAGACCGTCTGGCGCTGTGGGAACCCGTGGGACCGATGGGTCACCAGAGACCTTGTGGCGCTGCGGGGACTCGTGGGAGCGGCTTGTGCCTGGTGGACGTACCGAAGATCCTGAAACCCCCATTGGCTGTGGCTCCTATCTACTTTCCACTGAGTATTACATGAAACATCAGACATGTAAATCCGTAACATTTCTGAGATGATTTGCATCATGATAGTAAAATATCTTAAGCTTAAGCTTTGGGTATTTGATGCACTGGGTGTTTGTTGATCAATGCAATCAGCGTGCCCTGAAGCATATATAACAGCAAAGCCCCAGCACTTGGAACAGATGAAATCAATAACTGGTTATCAGCACATCTCCCCTGATGTGACTCTCGCCTTGTGTTCGCACAGCTGTGTGACTCCCGGCTCCAAGATGGCGCCGATGAGTACCTGCAGATCATGGACCTGGGCTGCGTCGTCATGGCCCAAATGAAGAACTCCGGCTAGGCTGTCAGTGGTCTCCAAACAGACCACCAGTCTGTGGTGGGTGATATCACGTCGGGCGGCATCCTTTGTTTTCCGCGGGCTGGACGGCCTCCAACGTTGGTCAGATTTCAGCACCATGGAGACCTTTCCGCGTGTGACGTCACAAATGTCCGTAAGAAATGCCATCAGCTGTTTTTACTGTATCGCTTGTAGTTGCTGAAGTTGTTTTCGTGGCGTTGCGCCGGGCAAGTGGAACATCTTCCGTAAATGCATCGATGTCTTCCCATCAACAAATGCAAAATGCGGGTGGGCCGCAGTATCAGTTTCCAACTGCCACTCGGCGCCAACTCCAGACAAGTGCGCGAGTGTACTCGAGTGCCGTCCGGAATGCGTGGCGCTTGGACAGTCGGCGACGGGTGCTTGACCTCCGGTCATGGCGGGTGCGCGGCGAGTGTGTCGGGCCCGCCGTTTGGGTACAGCTTGCCGTTGTAACTGCCATTCATCGATGTCATGTCATGTTCGTCTCAGCCCGGTTTCATCGGGCCCATTGTGAAGGGGCCGAATACATGATTTTTGGAAGTGAAGTGATTTCCTTTTGGACGGCGGGAGTGATTGGAGAATGGGCGTTCATGACACTACCTTGCGTGTTCTACTGAACGGATGCATAGACTTATTGAGCGTTTTATAGCAGATCAGCTGCGGAGGACTATCGAATGAACTGCTGTCGGGGGGGGGGGGGGGGAATAAGTTGGTTGTGTTCCCCCCCCTTCCCCCTAAGAGGAAATTACGGTGAAATCTTGTAATGCGCGGGAAATGCACATAAATTCCTTGTCCCCTAAAAACAGGTTGTAAGCCACTGGCCCAAGGCTCCTCTCTCTCTCGCGTCTGGATTTTAGTAGTGGCGTGCTACGTTCCCTTTCGCCTGACTTTCCCGAGTATGTAACATACAAGGCAACAGAAGCTCGTATGCATGGTATGTGACGCACCACGTTTGACTGCATAGGGTCTTGCGTTTTCCGTATGAATAACAAGGAACAATTGTGGGCGTGCGCCAGGGTAAGGTGGCGTGCTTCTGTCAAATCTTGGGGACATTTTCTTTCTCGGACTGCCGTGGTACAGTTCCACTGGACTTTGCGCCCTTGCTAACTTTGTTTGAGAGCCACTGAAATCAGCTGATACAGTGTAAACAAGTCGCTGGCGCAGTGGTGCGCAAGGATCGTCGTTCCATGGATGTGCTGGAATGAGCGGGTGCTACGAAGCCTGGAAAGGGCGCGACGTTTGGATGGGTCGTGCTGGAACTAGACGAGCCGGCTGATTGTTTTATCGGTTCAAGGCTGGTGAGTTTTGTTGGTAGGTGAACAAATGACTGTGATGCGTTCCCAAGCATGCCCGTCACTGTCGCCGACCCGCATGTTGTGCGCTGTTTCATCTGTGATGTGGAAAAGTTCTAGCGGTGGATTTAGGAAAGTGCGGAATTTTTGCAGTTTGGCCTAGACAGACATGATAATAAGAGGATGTCAAAGATTTCCTGTTTTTCTTCTCTAGCTCAAACTGTGTTTGTATTGTGCGCTTTACCTTGTCTCCTCATCAAAATACGTTTTGATGTTGAAAACAGGTCTGACTGATATGCATGAAATTCACACACTGTGGCATCTTTCCTGCCATACCAATAGCATTGGAAAACCTGTCGTTCCATTTTTTTCTCAAGCCTTATGATCATGGTTCTTGGGGTGTTGACCTTGGTTTTGTAACTGGTGAGAATGACCACCATTGTGAAGATGCTTGGATAGCTGAATATTGCATTTTGTGTAATGGTATATAGCACTCAGAAAATAAGTGGTAAGACTACACCCTACTGAAAAAGACAATGGAATGAAATGCCACTCATGAAATTTCATGAGGCAAGTTGGGAAATAGATGGGGCTGAAATGAAGAACTAGTCAGATCTCTTATCCCAGAAAAATTAATGCTTAAAGACAGCATAAACTTAGCTTTTTGAATGTTTATGGCATGTAACAAAATTTAAGCTATACTAAGGACTACTTCTGATTGCAAAGTTCTATCAGCTTAAGTCATGGAATACTAAATTTGGACACCAGTTCCACCACCACACCAGGCATCATTTACTTGGGCTGTAGATGTATTGTGCTTTATAGAGACCACTCTCCCAGACTGCCAACAAATTTTGGCATGAACAAATGTGAAAGTACTGCAAAAAAGCGGCTCCCATTTTTTCCCCAATTCCCCAGAAAGCTCCAAAAACTTTCCGCTTGCACTGCTGTGGCCTGGCTACCACCCTAAATCACATTTCCTGTGACTGCATCCTGTAGATGACATACTATGCTGCCATGTTGCTATTCACCAGTCACTGGATATGTTTTTGCTTCCAGTACCTGCTGCTGCTCACCACCACCATCACCACTCACCAGCATCACTACTGTCTCCACCATGCACTTCCGTCGCGCCGAGCGTCTGGTGACGGCCTTCCTCTGCCTGAGCGGCGCTGCTGAGAGCTGCGCGCTGCCCTTCCTCTGCCTGCACCTCACACAGCTGGGCGTGACGCCGCTGCAGGCCGGGCTGGCCGTCGCCACGCTGCTGATGCTGCGCGGCGTCGGCGGCGCGCTCTGGTGGCGCGCGCTGCACGCCGAGCCGCGGCCGCGCCGCCGCCGCCTGGCGGCCGCCGCCGGCGCGCTGGTCACGGCGGCGGTGCTGTGCGCGCTGGCGGCGCTGCCGCCGCGCGCCGGCTGCGGCTCCCCCGCGTCGCCGCCGCTGCTGCCGGCCGGCACCGGGGTGCAGGAGCTGGGACAGTGGACGACGGAGGGAGGCGGAAGTCGGCATGGGGTGACGGCGGTGAGTGGGGGTGGTGCGGAAGTCGTGCCGGTACGACCTGGTCAGACGGGTCAGGACAAGCGACCGGGAGAAAGCGAGCGAATACGGCCGGCGTCCAGCGAGAGTGGCGAACATAAACGACCAGTGCACAGCGAGACCAGCGAACATGAACGACCGGTGCACAGCGAGACCAGCGAACATAAACGACCGGTGCACGGCGAGACCAGCGAACATGAACGACCGGTGCACAGCGAGACCAGCGAACATAAACAACCGGTGTCTAGTGATACCGGAAGCCTCAGCCGACCAGGACACACCGAAGCGAAAGACCAAGGCCCACCGCTAACCAGCGAGAGCAGTGACCACGGGGGTCTACCGGCGAGTGAAAGCAACGAACATGGCCGACCAGCAGCGACTGGAAACATTGATCACGTTGGACCAGGTGATGGGGAGATGACCCATCACATCCAGCCAGTGGTCACTGCAGCCATCGATGGGTCGGGGTCTGCGCCGAGCTCCACGGCGGAGCCAGTGGGGTCCGCACCGCCGGTCCCGGTCGGCGGCACGCGGAACCCGGGTCCCGCATCGGCCGGCGCCGGTCCCACCGGGCCCCCGGACCGGCTGCCGTATCGGCCCCGGCCGAACCAGAAGCCGAAGGAGAGGCCGGGCCAAAAACCGGGGCAGAGACCGGAGCAGAAACCGGGGCAGAGGCCGGACCAGAGGCCAAACACGGAGACGGCCGGTGTCGAGGGCAAGGCGCCGGCCGGCGGCGGCGGTCTCTCCGGGCAGACCTCTGTCGGGGGAGAATCATTCGCGGTCACCGGCCTGCCAGGGCCGGACATCGCCCACGGATCGCCGGAGGGCTCGGGTCTCGAGGCGACCGCTGGCGGCCCTCAAACCGCCGGCGCCCAGCCGCCGCCGACAAGCGGTCATCTTGCTGCCGGCTCGTCCGAGGCGAACCTGCGGCCGCCTGAGTTTTCGGGCGAGGCTCCAGATGGCGCGGCGGTCGGCGGGGCGTGGCCGCATCATGAGGTCGTGACCGACGCTGCCGGACCTCCTGCGGTCGTCACATCGCAGACGGCTGTGGAACATGTGCCTCACTCCAGTGAAGAGGCGTCCGGGTCAGCCGCCACTGCTGAGTCATCAGACCCGCTCCTCGGCTGGGGCTGGCCCGGCGCCCACCACGTGGCGCGTCCGGTGGCTCCTCATCAGGCGTCTGGCGCCGCAGCTGGCTCGGAGGAGGCGACCAGTGCGCTCACGCCGCCCGTCGCGTCGCCGCGGCCCCGGCCCGCTGCCGCCGGCGGTGGGCGGCCTCACCACCGCCTCCGGCCTCACCAGGGGGCGCAGGGTGCGGCGGGGGCGCTCCCCGCTGTGAGTGGGCAGGGCGGTCAGGCGACGCCGCCGCACCGACAGGCGGCTGGTGGCCTCAGCCACGCGAGTATTACTCAGCAACAATCTAGTCATGCGAACCAAAACTCTCGCCAACGCGGTAAGGGACAAGAAGTGGAAGCGTCTAGTCATCGCCGTCCTGGCCAGGTCGAGCCCGTGCTCGCGGGGGCCGGGGCGGAGCAGGGTCGCCCCGGCCACCCACTCCCCCACCGTCCCAGCAGCGGTGCCTCCCACCCGCACGGCCGCCGGCCGGCCGCCAGCGGCGCCGCAAAGCCGCCGCCGGACTTGGTCCTGCCCGGCGGCGGGCGGCCGGCGGCGGGCGACGGCCGGCTGTGCGTGCCCGCCTCGGAGCTCGAGGTGCCCTGGGACCCGCTCAAGTACCCGGGCGGCGTGGTAGTGTGCGGCACAGCCGCGGGCGGCCCGCCGTCATCGCCGCTCCGCGGGCCGCCGGTCCGGAGGCCGCTGCCGCCGAAGGGCGTGTCACGGGGCCGGAAGCCGGCGTTGGCGGTTCGACAGCGGCCACGTGGTCCGGGCGGGCCGCGCGGCCCGCCGGGTGCCGTCGGGTCACGTGGTCGGCTGAGGCTGGTGGACCCGAGCGGCTGGTCCCTAAGGGAAGAGCCGCAGCCGGATGCGTTGGCGGCGGTGGACCGAGAGCGCTTCCTCACCGCTATCCCGGCTTTCGAGGAGGAGGCGGTCCTCAATCGGGCGCCCGGCTCGAGGCCGAGCTCCGGCCACGTCTCCCGCCATCGCTCGCGCGTCGCGAGCGCGCCAGTGCCGGAGGAGGCGACGGTGACTGACCAGCCGCGCGGCTGGAGCCTGTCGGCGGCGCTGCGGGCGTCTGGAAAAGCTGTCGCCGACGCTGAACCGGCTGCTGTCGGCGCCGACTGGTGGGCCGCCGGCTCACCGCGCGTCACCGGTGCGGCGGCGGGGCGTGGCGCGGCGCCGGGCTCGCGGCCGCAGGCGCGCGGCGTCCGCCGCCCACCGCCGGCGGAGGAGGGGCAGGAGGGTCAGGCGGAGTGTGACTGCGTTGGAGATGAACCGTGACGTACCACGACGGCGCGTCATTGCCACGGGCAGCAGTATGCGTGACGGTACGGACTCTGCCCCGAGTGAAGCAAGCCACCTGCGCGCTCTTGATGCAGCTGCCAGAGGCGGAGGAGTCGTGAACCTGAGATTGCCCTCTCCGGCGCGGAACGGCTCCCGGTCGGCGCGACACGAGCCGCGCCGGCACGCCGGCCGGGCTCCGCCGCCGCCTGACGTCGCCGCGCCCAAGTCGGAGCCGGTCGCGCTGGACGCCGCAACCCCGCCCCGTGACGTCATCACGTCCCAGGCGGCGGGGAGTCCCACCCGGGAGCGCCGCGAGCCGGCGGAGGCGCCGGGCGCGCTGCTGCCGCCCGACCTGCTCTTCCTCGTCAGCCTGGGCCTGCTGTCGGTGTGGGCGTTGGTCGGCGCGCCGCACCGCCGCCTGGTGGCGCGCTGCTGGCGGCGGTCGCTCGACGAGGCTGAGCACCTGGAGCGCGCAGGGCGGCCGGCGCCGGCCGCAGAGGCGACGTCGGCGCTGCTGCTGGCGGCCGCCGCCGCCGCGCTGCCCGACTGCGCCGTCGACCGCGGCCTGCTGGCGCCGCTGCTGGTGCTGGGCGCGGCGCTGGCGCTGGCCGCCGCCGCGCTGCTGCCCTGGCTGCCGCTGGCCGGCGGGAAGACGGCGCCGCGCCGGCCCGGCGCTGCTCTCCGCTCGCTCCGGTCAGTTCTGCCTGGGAGGGAATCGACGTCCGCGTGGAAGGTCGACGATCAGTGACTGATGATTCGCATGTGATAGCCGTTCATGTATACTCCCCAACGTTCAACAATGACTTCGGTTCGGAGTTACGTGGTTGTCGCCAGGACAAATATCATCTACTCTCAGCGATTAAGGGCTCAAGGATAAGCCGTGCCCTGGCGTGTGTGCTGTTGCTGCAACGCGGCACGCGTGGGCCAGCAAAATATTCGTCGCTATCCGCCTTGCAACGTGTGCGACCGCCCATCACCACTTTCAAGACACTCCGTCCCAGTCCAAAGGCATCTCTGTGCTGTTCACCAGCGTCGTGCACCCCGTCCCCAGCTCGTGTCGCACCTCTGTGCTGTTCACCAGCACTGTGCACCCCGTCCCCAGCTCGTGCCCCAGCTCTGTCCTGTTCATCAGCACTGTGTACCCCGTCCCCAGCTCGTGCCGCAGCTCTGTGCTGTTCACCAGCGCCGTGTTTAGCATCGGCCTGATGACGTCAGCCGAGTTCAACTTCGTGCTGCCGTACGCCGCCGCCGGGCGGCCGCAGCCGACGTTTGTGCTTGTGCTGGCGGCCGCCGTGGCGCTAGCGTCGCGGTTGCCCGTGCGCGCCTTGCACCGGCCGCTGATGATCCGGCTCGGCTTCGTCGGCACCGTGGTGAGGACTCGTCGGCTGGACCGATCGTGCTTCGGAGCACGTGTGCGTGTATGTGTGCATGCGCGTTGGGACATTGAACAGTTCGTAATTGTTGTTCTTGGCAGAGTTAGGTATGGTCTGATTATATGCCTGGAAGATCTGAATATCGCTTTTTCGGTAGGTTGGACAGTTGTGGAAGTTGCGTCGGTTTTATACAACCCGCGTCCCCGCGCGCACTTGTGATATCATCTATCGGCCGCCGCAGGTACTGGCGTTCTCAGCGCTGACCGTCAGATGTCTCTGTTACCTGGGCCTGCCGGCCGCCTGGGGGCTGCTTCCGGCCCAGCCGTTGGTGGGGCTGACCGAGACCCTGCTGTGGTGCGCCGTCCACGTGTTCGTCGATAAGACGGCCCACCACGGTGAGCTGGCTTTCGATATTGTAGTATGGCCCCTACAGTCCTACAGATGCCTGTAGGACATGACGGCCTCGGCTGGGTGGGGGAGCGGTTGGTGCTGGTGTGTGGAAGGCGCGCACTGGCGGCCGGCCGCCAGAGGGTTAGGGTCGGGTCCTGGGCTCGGCTGGGCTTGTGGGCCGGTAAGGGGGGGGGGGGTCATCCTGTGGGGAGAGGTGTTTGTAGAAGGGGACTACGGGGTCTACTCTCTCGTGGTGCTGGAGTGTTGTGTGATGACCCTAACTTGGCTATGTAGCAGCAGGGCAGGAGTAGGTTTTGCTCTTGGTGATACACTTTGGCTCAGCTGGTGGTGCACTTTTGTTCAGTGACCTTGACGTGAGCCCGTGACCTCTGGTCAGTAGCTGGCCCTGCTATCTGCTGTTATATTGACCGGTGATCCTGGCCTGACTGAAGGTCAGAAGCAATTTGCGAACCTGCCAGACAGTTGAGCTGCACCCCTGACCTGACCCCGTGACCCCAGGTTAGGAGCAGGTCAAGCTCTGGTAAGCGTGCTGTTGACTGGTGACCCTTACATGTTGACCCTAGGTCAGTAGCAGGTCACGCTCTAGTAAGCGTGCTGCTGACCGGTGACCCCAGACCCCGTGATCCGAGGTCAGGAGCGGGTCACGCTCTGGTAATAGTGATACTGACTGGTAACGGGTGACCCGGTGACCCTAGGTCAGGAGCGGGCCACCCTCTAGTGATCATGCCGCTGACCGGTGACCTCTGACCCGGTGACCCCAGGTCAGGAGCGGGCCACACTCCGGGTGCTGGACGGCCTGTACACGGCCGGGCGGTGCGTAGGCGTGCTGGTGGCCGGCGCCGCCTTCTCCCTGGTCGGGGCTGTGGCCACCTTCGCCGGCCTGGCCACGCTCAGCTCGGCGGCCGCCCTCGGCTACTACGTCATCGCCAGGTCAGTCCGTAGCCTGGTCCGGTCTGGTCTGGTCTGGTCTGGTCTGGTCCAGTCCGGTCGGGTTGCTCGGGTGGGGTCAGGTGCATCACTTCAGGTGTGTTTAGTTCACGCTGGATCATCGGGCCCCAGTCACGATGTGCTACAGTGATTTAGTCTTCAGTGGTAGGGTAAACGCTGGCAGGTGCCAAGGTGGGCGCTAAAACCGACGGGCATTTAGCTTTCTTGGCGACGTTGAAGAACTTCAGCTGAGACGAGCTGGCACCAGGCCCCCAGTTTATAAGTGTCATCTTGACACACGACACACTTCCACTCCGCTGTTTTTTGTCCCCATGCCCCTCTCCTCGGGCTGCTCCGGGCCGGCGCCGGTAAGGGCCACCGGTGAGCTGGCTGCGCCGTGCCCCCGCGCCCGTGGCGCTCCAGCACGCTCCCGATGACGTCAGCATGTCAGTGACGTCACCAGTAGCGGTGCGAGGCCGAATCCATCGCGAGCAGATGGGCGGGGGTGGAGGGGTGGTGCCGGCCGCGTGCCGTCGTGCGTGAGACCGGGCCGTTGAAGTGGTGCGTGTGGGAGAGGGTAAGGGGGAGGGGGAACGGCTTCTTTGCTCGGCCGGCCCGCTGGGTGCGTGGGCCGCGGAGTTCCGCTGCTGGAGCGGGCGCCGCTGCGTCCCGCGAACGTGGGATGGCCGTACGGTCGGGAGCCCGACTGGACCTCGGCACACCGAAGTTGCGATGAAGACGTGCGTGCGCACGAAAGAAAGAAGGCAAGAGGAGAGGTGTGTGTGTGTGTGCGTGGTCATATCGTGCGTGAGCTGGAATGCTGCTCTGTCGTGTATGGACTGTGTGTACGTGTTTCTGATTGCCTAAATAAAGCTATCTAAAAATATCTTTAAAAAGTTATGCCGATGGGCTCCCCACGGATGATGTTTACTGCGATTCACTAACTTGGGTACTGTGCGTCCTGTACTTCGTACGCGACCTTCATGCGACCTTCATGCATTGACTTCGAATCTTCGCGCGATATCCGTCGTCACTGGCTTTGATTTTACCCAATTGAGTTTGTATGAGGCCATATCCGCGCGAACATCTTAAGAGATGGGGTGTACAGCGTAACGTTGTGCGTGGGTGTAATGACAAACATGCTGTCAGTGATGTGCCACACGCACTTCACCTTTTGGGATCTCGTGCTTAACAAAGCGCAGTAAGGAAAGGTGTTTTTCCCCGCGGGCGTAACCAGGTTGCCTGGGGGGTAGAGTATCGCCAAAAACGCGCACAGATTTTTAGATGGGCTTTCAGAATAAGTTGCTGATGGCGGTACCAAGCGTCTTCGTATTAACAAAGAGGAAACACACCAAACGCGCACACAGTAACGTTGGATTCCCCGCGGTGCCCGCCCTTCCTGCCAGGGTGAGAGGCAGGCGACGCCATACAGCCTCAGGAACTGAGTGCGTCGTAAAGCTCCAATGACGCACGCGCACACAATAACAGGACCAGTGATGCGCACAGTGCGACACGATCATGCAGGATCAGTGCGTGCTGTGCATGCATCATGTGCATGCAAGTGAGCAGCGATACTTTTAATAACATTAACTTATTATATAGCTTGACTATTATACTATTACTATTACTATATATATATATATATATATATATATATATATATATATATATATATATATATGTATATAGCTGTATAAGTGTTGTAAAAATTTAACTTATTATTACTTTAACAACAGTCATGTGATTCTCCGCCTTTGCACAAGAGTCTCCGTTTACTTAATGTCGGGGAAGTGGGCCATTCGTTCTAACGCCCTGCTTCTCATAGAAATGAACAATCTCGTCCAACTCATCCGCATCCGTTCGTTTCTCACGGCAACCCTATCGTGAAGCTATCGTTGATCCGCGCCTAGAAGTTATCGCTGCTGGCGAAGTGTTTGCCGTTCGGCTATTTGAACGTTTGATCAGGTGCTTTGTGCGGTTGGAAATCATTATGCAGGCGCGCTGTTGTTGGAGAAGGGCTTAAGTGTTAGCAGCAGCGCGACACCTGTGGTCTAGTGAAAGATGCATTCCCTTCATTAATTGTGCATATATTTCAAAACAACCTTGTCATAGAGAGGATGTCATAGAAATGTCCGTGTCAGGTCAGGTCGCAGACCCCGGTTGATTCTCGCGTTGCCTCCGCTGTCGGCTGATTGACACATCAGGCGAAGATGTCTACTCCTAACGCTCCGCATTAGGGATGGAAACGTCAATTGACACGAATCGAATCAAGCAGCTGGAATAAGTTCATTTGGGCCGGCGATTTGTGAAGTGGGCTGTAAGTGACTGATGACGTCAGGGGCGCCAGTGTGGTGTCTCCGATGTCGCAGGCTTGGGAAGGAGTGATATCATCGGCGTTTTCTCTAAGTGTCTAAGTCAGTCGGCGATAAAGTCGCTTTACCGGTCCGATAATAGTTTTTTATCCGTGAATTAACTGGCTTTGATATCGTGGGTGACTTGGCGCTTGGTCGTGTCATCCCAAACTAGATGATTTATGACACTGTGGGCTGGCAGCACGCGTTTTGCTCTGCGATTTAAAGCCCTCAAATGGAAGCACGTTTGAGTGTCAGGCACATCGCTTCATCTCCCTTGAGTTGTAGAATCAAACGTCAGAATTTGACCCCTATGCACCGCACGTGCACCGGCGGTCCCCGATTTTGCGCTCACCACGTGGTGTGCTGACGGTATGACCTATGACCTATGACCTTGACCTTGACCTTGACCCAGTTCTCTCGCTGGATTGGTCGTCTGCGTTACGCGGTTTGAGGTGTGCATGTG
>NW_023597055.1:2171995-2222035 GCF_011947565.3 Pollicipes pollicipes
GGCATTGATGACGTCATCGCGCCGCGCCATGCCAGCGTCTGACCGGCGCCGTGCTGAACCAGAACCGGCCGGGTCACACGGCTGGACAAACTATGCGGGTGCACGAAGCGCAGAAGACCACCAGAACACGGTGGGTACAACCCACAACAGACCACAGTGGACGATGTGGACCGGACAGTGGCGAATAAGCCATGGAACGGACCATGGTGGACAAAACGCTGGCCACACCGCAGCATTCCAAATTCATCCGGCAGGGTGTGCAGAACGTACATTAAATTCACGCAGTCAGAAACCTCGCTCTCCTGTGACCCTGCACACAATTCGCTGTTGTTGTCGTAGGGGCTTTACGATGCACCCAGCTGCTGAGGCTATGTGGCGTCGCTTACCTTTCACTCTGGCAGAGAGCGCACGTCCCACGGGGAATCGAACCCTGCACCCGTGGTTTCCCAGGCGCCTAATGGTTACCGCGGACAAGTTAACCACTACACTACCGGCACACAGCCTGCGATGCGTTGCCCTTTGGCCCAGACCCTAGGCATCTGACGTGCCCGGCCCATTCGGTAAGCCTGAGACGCTTTGATGCTGGTTGATCGCCGCCCAGTTGGACGCTCATTGGTCAATGTTGAGCAAAGGAAGGGGCAACAGCCAGAGAACCTCCAGCTGGAGGCGTAATACCATGACATTTCTTGACATCTCTGCCACCCGAGAAGCCAAACATTGAAACTCTGCCAAACCACGGCGGTTCAACGGCGGGTCAACTGGCGGGCCAACTGCAGACCCGACCGTGGCGACCTTGTTGCTGACCTGACACCACACGGGCTGCACAGCACCGACTACAGCACGGACAGCCGCCCATGCGCCGGAGCACGGCGGCGGGGGCGGTGGCGGACCACCGGCCTGGAGCACGCCCTGGCGGCCGCCCACCTGAGCCGACCTGAGTCGCTCAACGGAGTTGACCTGAGTCGCTTACCGAAGTTGACCCGAGTCGCTTACCTGAGTCGACCGCGGGTCTTGGTGGGTGACACGCCGAACGGCTCCTTCATGTTGATGCTCAAATCGCCCACCGTCCGCTTCTTTCGCGGCGAGTGCGCCCTGCCGTGGCCGTTCGCCACACCCCTAGTTCTCGCCGCGGCCGCCGAGCGGCGTTTTACCACGGCCCGCCTCGCCACGAAGCCAGTGGCCGGCCGGCGGCGTCGGCGGCGCCTGCCGCCCCTGCCCGGCTTCGCCGACGCGCCGGCCGGCGCCGACGTCCCGCTGGCCTCCCCGGCACTGGCCGCTGCGCGCGGCTTCACTGGCGACGCACTCGCCGGCGACGGCGCCACCGCCGCGTCATCCGCGGCGCCTCCCTCGGCCACCGACGCGCGCCGCCGGCCGCGGCGTCCGGTCGCCTCACCGTCCGTAGCCGACGGTCCAGCAACGGCGGCCACCGCCTCCTCCGCCGGCGGCGGCGGTGCCGGCGGGCCGGACAGCCGCGCCGCCGCCGCCGCCGCCGCCGCCGCTGTTGCTGCCGCCGCTGCCGCCGCCGCCGCCGTAGCCGGCGCCGGGCCCTTGGTCACCACCTTGAGGCGGCGCTTGGCGCGCGGCGCGGCGCCGGCCGGCCCGGCCGCGCGCGCCCGCTTGTGCTGCGCGATCAGTCGCGTCGGTGAGTCCGTCAGCTTGCGCTTGGGGCTGGGCTGCTTGCGCCGGTGCGCCGACGCCGCCCTGGCGTCCTCGCCGAGCGGCGGCAGCGGCGGCGGCGGCGGCGGCGGCGGCGCCACGATCATAGGCTCGGCGGCGGCCGAGCGCACCACCAGCTCCTGCTTGCGCCGGCTCTTGGAGGGAGAGTCGAGCGCGGCGCCGTTGGTGAGCTCGCCGGCAGGCGGCGCCGGGTCGGAAGCTGGCACGGGCGGCGCGTCGGCCGGCTCAGGCACGGCCGCCATCGCCGCACAGCCGGCAGAGTCTGAGGGCGAACCAAGACAGCGGTTAGTGGCCTGAGTGCAGCATGTGATGCGGCGAGGTCCCGCGGCGTTCGTCACCAGAGTTTGTGCGCGGTCGTGGAGGAACACACGGAACCGTACTCATCGGGGCCGCCTACACCGTTTACAAAACTGGTAAGCAGCGGCAGATCCAGAAGAGGGCAGCCGGGTCATCCCCTTCTCAACGTGTGTGGTCAGGTTAACCATCGCACATTTGGTTCATGAACAACGACTGTTTTAGAACTCATTGTGTTAAAAGGACGCAAAATTCGATTACCATGTGAAAAGCACGATAGCTTTGTGACCTGTGACCAGACAAAGCAGCGCCCCTCTCCTCTCCCCTCCCCCCCCCCCCCCGAAGGACGGCGCTGGGTCTACCCGCGTTGGTAGATGGACGAGTTCACCTTATGATTTAACTGGAACGGAGACAGGGGTTATTGTAAGGAAAGCTGGGATAAATACGGAATTGAAATCAGAGGCCAAACACAGTATGCACACTTTTCGGATGTTTTCTGAGCAAATTTGGGATGCACACAAATGAAGGTCAAAATCTCATAAGGGAAATGTCACCGAAACACCGCGTGCACTTACGACTTGATTGAACAAATGGTATGAGGCAGTGGATGCTACGCGCGCCATGATCGTCTCCTTGGCGTCAAACATGTCTGGATACTTTGCCTCCCCGCGTAGCAATTAAATTTTACTTGACCTAAAATTCCCCGCTCAGTATGTTTACGAGATTCTTATTGGCGATGGCAAGGATGAACAATGAGTAACTAACCATGGGCCAGCTACCATTGATAACCCGCCTCACCTTTCAAACCTTATAAGAAAATCTCCGGTGAAATCTGAAAGCAGGTTAAGCAACGAGCCTGCTTTGTGAACACACCACGTCCCGCTTTAAGACAACGGCACTCTTTCCGTCGCAGACAGTGCATCGGCACATTCCATATAATATAACTTAAATGTCACATCCTAGCTCAATTATGCACGTTTAGCAGACATGCTTTACGACCCGCCCCCCACTCGGCCGGTTAGCTCAGTTGGTTAGAGCGTCGTGCTAATAACGCGAATGTCATGGGTTCGACCCCCATACTGGCCAGAGTTTTCTCCTCGAACAGGAACACAGATTTTCAGCCTCCATTTACTTACACCGCATGCTGCCCCCTTCTAACTCTCACACACGTCTCGCTTCTCACGTCTCACCTGTGTGGACGTCAGGCGCAGGCGTGCATACCGCCACGAGCGGGGCTGCCGGCTGGACGTCCACATTCAATTGGACGTCCATACCGGCTCTGAGCAGCAGGAGCCTACGGGCGGGGACGCTTGATGTCAAGGATGATACATATGTTTATACATATGCTTACAAATTCGGCCTGCGGCACACTTAACCTGGTTTTCATTTCTAAGTTTCCTCACCCCCGACCGCAAAATCCTGCGAGGGTCCATGTTTCACAAACCTGCATTAGGTTCGCGAAGAAGCAGTAGAAATGTGTAACAACAAAATTGTCTTCACGAAAATATGATTTATAGATGGAAACCTGCGCACACATGCGAACGACAAAAACACCATATTTTAAAAGCTGTCGAATCTTGCAGCGCATCTTTTTGTCGCAATCCGGGCGTCCAATCTGTCAATAGTTACAGACTGGCCTAACATATAAAGAAATTGAAATGACAAAAAAATATAGGGTACCTGCAGGACAGTATGTGGCACGAAATTACTGACTTAAAAAGTCGTGAAACTCGTAGTGACGTCTGAAAAAAATCCAATGTCGATAGCAAAAATAAGATCAAGAACATGCAATGGTGCTTTTACGTCACACAAGTTGTCCAAGCGCGCTCTAGACGCTGGCTTGCAAAACTAACGGCGCTTTTTTTGCTGTTATCTCGTCAAAATACCTGCAAGTATTCAAACCCAAGTAATGCATAACATTTGAGCCTCGTTTCAACCCAATTGTCGTGTGGATACAGCAATGAAATACAGAATCCGGAACAAAGCGAACCTGCCACAAAATATACTGACAAGTGGCACCACATTCCTAACATTCTGATAAATGTTGCAATTAAAACAATTACGGTCCAGTGAAAAACACACATTGCCATATGCATCGACGACAGCTAAAATAATAAGTCAGACTCAGACTGCATAAGCATTATCATGACACATTACCAAACCTTTAGCAAGCTTTGGTTTGGGATGCAGCGATGTTCAGGACTCAAAGTCGTTTCACTGCCTGTGCAGCTTCTTCTGAAGATTGTTATTACGTCATTGATTTCACAGGTTGCAAAAACAATACACATAATTCAGCAGAAGCTGACATAGCGATCTATATCATGCAATAACTAGTGTTTCACCACACGAGTTAAAGTAAAATCGTAAAGACACCACAAGTTCATTGCCTTGTGACAAATGCACCACCAAGGCATGAGTGGCGTATGAACGCCTGATAGTATTCGCATTCCAGAATGACACATGTATGTCCAGAAGACTGAGCAAAAGTCGTAACACTTCCACTCTGCCTAGTTCTTTAGTTTCCTTTTGCCTTATTGTAAACGCGTGTTGCCTTGTCTGCCAAATTGGCAGATCATGATCTTGGTGGTTGGAAAATAGTCCCGAAAAAGTTCAGGCCCTCGTAGATGCAATAATGCATGATTAATGCAACCCGAAACATGAATCGCAGGCTGGTATATGCCACAGTTGAATCAAGGTTCGCTGTTAGTGGGAACACTATTAACTTCACACGCTCATTTCAATGCAAGGAGCATAGTATTTATTGTCACCCACGAAGCGTGAATAACAACACTAGCATTGGCACAGACGTTATTTGTAGATTAAAGATATCAACATGAATGGCTACATTCCACACCACTTGTTTGCAACCAGGTTTCCATAACTTTTGCCAAGTGGAGGTCATTGCTGTCTACCGACAAAGTAGATTAACGAACCGCAGGCCGTCCAATCACAAGAATCAGTTTGAGGACTTAATCATATCAGGTCCTATTACGTCTAGAACGTGGACGCTCCCTCACGTTGTCCTCTCGCCTCTATCATTTATGATTATGTCTACCAAGGCCAGCTGCCTGTCGTGGTTGGTAATTGTATATTGTTGTTGAGTATCTTTGACCTGCATGACCACGTAGATGAGGCACCATATGTTTCGCATTAGCCATAACCGTTAATATACACACCTGCCCGCCGCTTCATAACACACGCGCTCCATCACCAACACGTGCGTGAAAAAACTTATAGTTGCTAAAACTTGCATCTTGCACGAGCAAAATTCAAGGCAAAAACAAAGAACAATGAAGCAACTAACTGACGACGGACAAAACACGACGATTAGGCTCCAAAACGCAGGGATTTAAAACATATGAATTTGTTTGCCATCATTTTATTTAAAATGTATCACGTGCCAGCGTTTGGGCCGCGTGCAGAGATCCTTGCCACACTGGATCAGTCCTCTCCCTGTTTTAATCATGCCACAGGGAAATGTGAAAGCAGCTTGTTTGTTCAGCCAAGTGGAACTCCCGACAGAGTGACACACATACATTACAACAGGACACCGCACCCAAAAACAGTAGGTATTGAATACGGCTGTTCCATTATTTCGAAAGAATAGTCTGAGCGAGTGGCTGGCTGGTACAACAGTGGTATCAAAAATCTTGACCTCCGAAAAGTCAGCGCAGTCCAATGAGTGCAAAAATATTCCAGTTCCCCCCCCCCCAAAAAAACGGGGGACCTATAAACAAACCCGAATGCCATGTACGTGAGTCAACACCAGTGCCATCTGTGCACTTCGGTTATCGGTGAGTGTGTACCCATATATATGAAACCGCTGGACACAGCCAGAGATCGGGGCGTGGCTGACCTTCCCTGGACGTCTAGCATTTATTTGAATTGTCCTGCATGTCTACCACATACTTCGGGCTCTGCAAGCATGCCGGGTCTAGCTGCTTTGAGGAGAGATCCCCAGCCCAGCATTGAATACGCTAACAGTCCCAATACGCTTTTGAAAGAGCACTGCGGCATCTCGAAGTCTCCAGTCCAAGCGAGCAGTGTGGCCTTCACAAGGTCTCCGGGTACTCCGAGATAGCTTTGAGCCTCCACGCACGTCTCCTAGTTCATTTACAGCCGCCAGATGGCAAGCAGACCACGTGCACGTCTCGCCAAACACTCTCTCGGCGGCGCGCAAAGGCGCTGGCGGCTGGGCGATATCTTATCTCTGTGAGACTGAGACAATACCCCCTTCCGACCGGGCCGGCCGGCCGGCTCAGCCACCGCCTCGACCCGCGGAGGACCGCCCGCGCCGGGCCACGGAGCCGGCGCGCGCGCGCACCGCACCTGTACTGCAGTCGGCCACGGAGGCGGAACGCCGGGTCGGGCTCGGCCAACTGCCACCGGGGGGCTGGGGACTGTGACCGGCGCGCACGCGCCAGCAGCCCGTGGACGCACGCCGCTCTGGCACCGAGAGCGCGCCCCGCGGACACGCACCCACCACACACACACACGCAGGACACCGACACGGACGCCGGGCGGTGGCGGGCGGCGGCGGCGGCGGCCGCTAAGCACGCGCGGCGAGCGAGCGGCGCCCGCACCCCCTCCGGAGCCAGCTGCCTGCGCGGCCGGCATCGATCAGCTGACTGTGACGTCACCCGGAGGTCGGCGCGCGCCCGCGGCACGTGCCGCGTCGGGCCGCGCGGCAGCCGCGCCAGTGGCGGCGCGGTCGGCGACGGAAGGGGGCGCGCGGCCCCGCGCGCGAGGGGCGGGCCGGCGGGGCGGGCCGGAGGCTTGCGAAAGGGAGACCGGCTTGGCGGGGGCGACCCAGCTGAAAGAACTGGACGCTTCTTCAGAGAGAGCGGGGGACGCGTGTCCATCGCATGGGCTTCGAGGTGTGGGGTGTGGCTGATCTCGCCGCTGCGCGAGTCTGGCGTATAACCACACACCGCGGAGCCGGCACGCACGCTCCGGGACGGCTGAGCCGTGCGCACACTGCACTGTGCGGCTGCCGCCCTGTCGTACTCTGGACGGGGGGGGGGGAGGAGCTGCAGGGTCAATGGTGGCTCCAGAAATTGCCTTGGCGTGACGATGGGAGTCGGACGAGACACGGTGGAGCCCGTTCACGTCGCCGTTACGTTTTACATTTACGTCATACTGTCGTTACATTTTTTTATTATTATTTCAGCCCCTCATCCACCTTGGCACTGGTTACGTTTCCCCCCTCCCCACCCCACCCCCCCACTCCCTTCCCTGGTTGTGCTGCCTTGATCACAAATCCCAAAGAATTAACGCCCGTTTGGCCCCTACTTCAGCAAGAGAGCGAAAAAAAAAATAGGGAGCATGTTTTGGGTCATGAGACCCCTAATGCCAGGGTGAGAAGCAGAGAGGCGCCATATATCCTAAGCAGCTGAGTTCGTCGTACAGCCCAAATGGCATACCTACACTGCTCATGAGAGAAATTGAACGTGTCCGGTTTTCAGATGCTTAATTGTTTTCAAGGATTTTAGCGTGCCTTCCACACATACCTAAGTGTAATGTTCCCAATAACGGAAAAAGGAACAGCCACAACCGACCGATATAAGTTTTTGCACTGAAGATCGTCACTCTCCAGTTACATAGAGGTGTAACTATATATACTTTTGGGTACCTGAGCCTCCCCAAATGCTGACTTGAGCCCCCCCCCCCCCCCACACACAAATAAATATGGCAAAAACAAGAAAGCTGGGACCAGGTGACATGCAGACAATTTTCCAGAAATGTTGTTGCACTAGATAGGTACGAACCTAGCTGACGACACCACTATAAGTTTCATATTAAATGGGACTGTTCCAACATTTGAAGATATTGACGCAAGCATCAGATATGATGAAATAAGCTCACTTAAACTCTTTCTAAATGTGATTGATTTCTTAATTCATTTCTCATCATTCACTTTTTTCATCAAACTCATTCATTTCATTCATTTTCTATTATTGATATTCTGTGACTGATTTCTATTCTTTCCAGATTATGATTGTGTCCCTCAATACGTCATTGTTACATCACGTCATCGTAGCTTGCACATTGATTGAGAGTCCATTGCCAGCCGTGCATCTGGCAACCGTGCTCAAGCAAACCGCATATGAACGACTCGATAATTATATCCTTCTTGACTTGGTCGCTGCATGGCCAACTGAACGACGGGATTTGAGTGACTTTATTGCGGCGCCACGGTTTGCCTGGGTGACCACGGAAGTCTCCCCGAAATAGTGGGCACATCCTCGCTGGCGTGTGGCTCAGAAACTAGAGGGGTTTAGGTCTTAGGGCAGGGATATGAGCTGCACCCAATGATCTTCAAGATGGCTGTTGCAGTTCAAAACCCCACACAAATGTGCGCTCCCTTTAATGTTGTGCCACGTTGCATCCTGCTTACCTTACATGCTTTTCATTCCAACTCTTTTATGACCTAGGGCAGTCTGAAACTATTGGCAAATTTTTCACGCCATAACACGTCCCAAACATTCGGGACACAAAAAAATGCACTGCGATATTTGACAGCTGTTAAGTGAGCAGTGCGAGGCGTTTCATACATAATTTGTCTGCCTCACCCTTCTACTGCTTCTTTGAGAACCTGACGTATTGTTTCAAACAGGGGCGTACGCAAGATTGTACAATCGGGGGAAGGGGGGGGGGGGTACAATTCACAACTGAAAACTAAGTGCCGCAGGCCGACCAAAAAAGGCTTGAAATCAAGAGCGTAAATACAAGTGGCCGAAATCCGGGCAAATATCCGGTGTTGGCGGTAGGTTACGTCATCCTTCCCAGCTGAGCCCCTACCCTGTTTGAAAAAGTACCTCCTGCTCCGGTCCATTAGGATGCGCTGGTCGAGCGAGCTTCACGCAACCACGGAATATATTGTGAAAATTATCAAACCTTCCAGCCTTGCTCAAGTTCACGGGAGACTGGGGTCAGTTATTTCCAATGCAAACTCAAATCTAAAAAAGAGCATAACAGCATTCTTCTTGATATCAGCTGACTGATTGATATGCCATGAGCCAAGCCACAGTCCCAACCCCTGACATACAAATCATTGTAGAACATCCTGCCGCATGCATAATTTCACGGAAGCAATATCAAAACAATGAATTGTTAAATTTTAAATCAAGCACGTAATCGTACCCCCGCTGATGGGCGGGCCCCAACCAGAACAAAACGTTCCGTCGATGTGACAAACGGCATGCATAAAATAGAGATGAGTGAACAGCACAGCACCTCAAAGGTCCTCTAACATGTCTTTGCATATATGTACCAGTTGCATCAGTTCGCAAGAACCGCTTTGCATCAAGCTTTCTTCCGACCCGGTATTTCAACTTGCAAGTTTGAGCGGAGTCCTTAAGTAAGCATTACGAAGCAGCGATCATAAAAATAAATGTTATTGTTTTGCAAGTCTTGGTGCCCCCAAAAGTAATAGCAAACGGTTAGGCTAGCCCACACGTTTCCATCGAAATTCGGCAGCCCCGTCAGGATTTGTTGGGCACGGTTGCTTGCCAACAACTAGAGAGACCGTAATTCTATCATTGGACAGAAATCCGCACAGCTATTCCGCTACTGTTTCGATAAAGACATGTCGACGAAATATCGACCCATCTATACCTCCAATCCCCTTGTTCTTCTCCGAGGAATAAGGCCATTACTGCTGTCTTATCTATGTGAATAATGTTCGCCCCAAATGCACTTAACAACTGGAGTGATTCTCGAACTGGTATCATTTCCGCAGGTGTGGAAAACATACAGGCCGATGGGTTTCAAGTGTGCGGTACCTCAACAGGCATCATATTCCTAAAATGGCGTGGTACCTCAGCACCACACGAGTGTACTAGATTATTACAAACTTTGGGGGCTCCTAGCCTATTTAAGCGATCCATGTTCACCTCGGGGGCACCCTGACCTTTCCACAGCACCCCAACAGCTACCTGGTGGGCCCCTGGACGTTTTCGGAGGTCAGTGACTGTGGGCTGCTGCCCGCCGCGAGGTCCCTGTACGAGTCGGAAGAACAGAAGCCACACAATACACGAGATTGCAAGGCCTCGCCCCCCCTCCCACCTCCCCCAACGGTCTACTTGACCAGTAGCTCGTCCATTAAAAATCGTATAAATCCCAACCCTTTGCGTGACAAACTTTATCTAACTTAGATCTTCATTGCCAATTATTTGAATTAAGAACCATGCCCACGCATTCCAGTTTGTTCATTTTTCTCCCAGTAAGAGCTTTGTCATCTACAGCCTATAAATAGTTTCAATTACAAACCTCGTGTGTTTCTGTCTATAAGTGAATCTTCTTAACTGTCAAGCAGTCCTTGGAATTGGTAACAGCACGTTATTTACCTAATCACCCATCAACCCAGAGAAAATGAATTTTCAAATGACACTGAAACCGACTAGACCAGGACTCCTACACCACAATCCTGACCGCACGCATTTTCAACAAAAAGTAGTTGGATAGCACGTGGCCATGTTTCCAATATGTTATGTTGATAAACATTTGAACTGCCGCATGTGTACTTGATTATACGCACCGCTGGCAGAAGACAAGACAGTAAGATGCCCTTATTGATACTCTCCCATTAGTGAGCAAACTAAACAAGCTAAACAGAGTTTATTACTATGATATTAAATAACCCAATAAATAAGACACAGGCAAGCAAAGTTGATGTGATAATTGTTGCTACTTTAAAACGTTTTAGAACATTAAGAGCATTGTTGCGAAAATGTCAAAATGGATAACATCACAATATAATCCTCAAACCAGTAAGGACCGTCCACCAGGCACACCTCTAGAACAACTTGGTTTTATCACAATTGTCGATCCTTTTAAAGTTTTGCTGAAGCTTTGAAGAGGCGGTTTGTTGAAGATAATTACCACTGAACATGCAACAGCTAAATCCATGCACACATTGCTCCTGATATCAGTGATGTCTTGGCCTTGAATTCATGTTGATAACAATTTAAATGATGCTCAAAAATAAGCAAAAGATGGGAAAATGGGGGAAATGGCGAAACCATGCATATGGCATTACGGCGGATAGCTGGCATCATGCCAGGATGCTTTCCGTCCATGCGATAATACGAGGTTCCTCAAAACAGCACGCAATTTTATCAAGGTAACTTCATTCTCAATGTAGGCCTATGTGCTGGTCGATGTACAAGATATTTACTTTTGTATAGGCTTTTGCAGTTTTGGATCGTGTTCACATTAACGTAAGGGCCTGAAGCCAACATTCAAACCTTGAATATGTTAGAGTTTAAATGACATATTTCCAGTAATATACCCTATGTGACGTGGAACGAGCGGTGAAATAACAGATGTAGGAGTCTGGAGTTGTCAGTTGTGAAAGTTGTGAAAGTCTAGAGTTGTTGTAAATGTCAAAGTCAGGAGAGCCTAGAATTGCCGTCAATTGTCAGAGCTGTGAGAGTCTAGAGTCCCTGTCAGTTGTGAGAGTTGGCAGCTGTTTTGTAGATAATACGAAAGCAAAGCTAATGAACCAGAGGCCTTGGCAACCGACGCGAACGGCCTCCGTCAATGTGTTCGAAATCTGCGTTTCGTGAAAATTAAACAAGCGGAGGAAGTAGAAAATGACCTGCCTCGTGACAAATAAAAAGATAAGAATATTGATACTGATAAGATACTGATAAGCACGCAGATGTGGAAACATGCAGAACCGTCCGAAAATAACCTCACGAACAGTTATGACTCGAGTCAAATGAAGTTTTCACGAAATAAATTGTCACGCAAATTTCGCGTAAACGCACAAGTGGTTAAAAGCAAGGCATCATCTGCTCTCTGTCGTGCCCTAAACAAGCCTTAAAATCACCCCCCTCCCCAAAAAGGGCAGCACAATACTGCGTACGCTGCAAAATAACAAGACGGCGTAGCTCACCTGTCGATCGGAAACCGGGCGTCACAGCACAAATAAGATTATGAACACGATGCCAACTTCCTAGACGCTGGCGACCGGTCTACAGAGCACCGACCCGTGGTCACATGGCTACGAAGGCAACTCCGAGCCTTAACTGGAGATCTTTCACCCGACTGAAGGTCATCACAGTCCGCAGCGAATAGTCCCCAGGTCCTGCAGTGCCGACCAAATTAAGAGGTGGTCACTCGAATGCCTAGGGGCTCAGCGTTCATTCTAGTAAATCTGTTATTTCCGCGATGCGCAATCCCGAAGCGCGCAAAATGTTGGGGTGACTGTGTGGCAACGGCAGCCAGAACTGGCATCTTACAATGGGACATACAATGGATGACTTGACGACCCTCAAGACTTCAAAGGCATTTGACATGGCCGTCCCCGAACACTGAATTGTCGTGCCGCATTATCGACATCACCCAGCCTTGGCCACGTGTGCGGCTGCCAAGCAATGCGCTCGACCCCGACCGATGTCGACCGATGCATCGGTGAAGAGCCCACATATGCCACATCGGCTAGGAAAGTCGAATCACTTGCGTATATCATGGACAGCGCTCGAATCCACGTGAGTCGGTTATCCGTGTCGCCACGCCGGGCACTTCCATTTAGCCAATATCAATCTTATCTTGCTTCACAGAGCCAGTTTGATCACCTATGATAGGGGTTGCGTGCCATCTCCAACGTGAACAGCTTAATAGCAGCGCAGGAGGCAGTCATGAACGTATCCAATGCAGCATTTTGTGAAGGGCCAGCATCCGTTTGGGGAGGGAGTAAGTTCCAACTTGGATGTCATTAGCAATAAGATCAAGCAAACAGCGCAAACTTGAGCTTTTCACCCCTAAAAGATTTAGCCATGGCCCGTGTCCCCTACTACACTCGGATCAGCCTTCAGAGGCATTTCGTCAAACACGACTCTGAATAACGAGGACGTTGCGTAAGGAACGATGGCCTAACGGGGGGGGGGGGGGGGGGCAACACGGTGATTGGTCGAGTCCTTACACCCATGTCCGAGCAATCCGACGTCATGCCGGGCAAACATCCACGCCACGCATGGCGCCTTTCCCATCATGTCACGACGCATCGATACGGCACAGCCTCAAAAACAACTGCCTCCAAAGACGTTCACGTGAAGCAATCCATACATTTTGCAATGTGTCCTCGTTACCAATCGACACAAGCACTTCCAACCGACTTACCTGCCTAAGCCTGGCGAATATCTGTAATAGTCACACCCAACTTCCTCCAACAAAGCACGGTGAAAGTCTCTTCAGCCGTCGAGCAAACACGACATTTGCCCCAGCCCGCGGTAGGCCGATACGGCGATGCCCACGCTTCCCGACGCCGCAGCGACTGTACGCGTCAGCGCCGAGACATCCAAGGTTATGTGCCCGAGTGCGGTGCCAGTTTCTGTCGACGCCGACGATAGAAGTGCCGCCAGAGACTTGATCCAATTATTGGTCACAGGATCACAACTGAAATCACTTCGTCAATAATATATGCCAAACGATATATGCACCGCGCAAACACTAGGCCACCACAAATCGCACACGGCCTCGCCTCCGCCGGACGAGACTTTGCCCGTCGTGTTTAATTCACCCACAAGCAATAGATGGCAGCAGCGAACGGGACGACCAATT
This sequence comes from Pollicipes pollicipes, assembly GCF_011947565.3. Classification (NCBI taxonomy): domain Eukaryota; kingdom Metazoa; phylum Arthropoda; class Thecostraca; order Pollicipedomorpha; family Pollicipedidae; genus Pollicipes; species Pollicipes pollicipes. The sequence goes on from NW_023597055.1 coordinate 2,185,535, forward strand.
CACTTGTCGGCTGGCTGCCGTGCGTGCCCTTTAAAATTTGCTCTAGAGTATCGTGATTCGTTCGTGAGGCATAAGCTGAGTCTGTCGAGTTACCGTCATGTCGTTGCAGAACATGACGGGACAAAATCAAACAAAGGATCTTCGGTTCCCATCGAGGCGCGCAAACGCAACAATTTAATGACTACAATTCCGGCTTGTCTAAGTCATTAATGGCGCATTGTCATCTGTCTTCTGGCTCATGCAGTAAAACGCGTGAAGCTCAATAGAAGGCGCGTGAGCGGGTCGGGGTGTGGCGATAATTGGTGGACCTAGAACAACCAAAGGAAGAACCGTTGGAGCCGTGGTCCGTTCGAGATTTCGGAAGGTGGTACCTTAGCAGCTGTCAGTGGGTGAAGTGTGGGTTAAGTGGTTGTGGTTTAGGGGCAATCCTGACGTTCTTCCAGGGTGATCTAATGGTTTGGAAGCCTAGTTCTAGCAGCTTGTGTAACCTGGCTCACCAGTTCTTATGAGGATTAAATATTGAAGTCATGTACAGGTTTGCCTCATGTCTTTGTGCAGACTTTAGGCACTTGCCTACAGTCTACACAGGTATAGACTTTGAGCACTTCTCTGCAGTCCACAAAGAGGCTTAGTTGAACAAGATAAGTTGGGAGGATGCCTGTGTGGGGAAAATGGCTAAACCTTCCTCTGGGACATGTACAGATAGTTATCATCAAATTTGGCACAGTTTCTCCCCAAAGTAAGGGGAAAGCCAGAGCCTCCAATTGGGTAGGAGACTACACATCTGATTTTACATGTTCTGGTATTACATCTGTTGGTTTCTATGATGCATGTTCATCATCCTGAAGATCCCTGGACCCAATGCCTAGTTATTTCAATGGGTTGATATGGAGATAGGTCAAAGTCTGGGAATCCATGTGCATATGTATCATGTAATATGCCTATATGTACTGTTGCATCATAATTGTGCAAGAAAAAGTAGACTGAATCATAGCCAGCCCGAAAGAGCAAGCAAGTTATCTGTACCCTTACTGGTGTGCTCGCATATGGTCATGGTTGGAGTAGTTTTCAACTTATTACATGTGAGATGCATGTTCCTTATTATTGCCCTTCATAATTCCACTTCACAAGTGATTTGACTAAAAGCTTGGTCGTGGACCTAAGCCCAGAGGTTGCATTTGCAAGGCTGTGTGTTGTGCAAAGTTCTGCAGTCACCAAAGTTGTATGAGTTGTATTTGGGGTATGCATGATTTGAAACATAGGTGCCTGTAATGGCACTCTTGTGCATGACAGTTGTTAGTTTTTCAAAGGATTGATAATTAGCTGTTTTGCTGACTGAAGAGTCATGCTGACAAGCACCCCCTGCTTGCAGCAGAAAAAACAAGGATGTAATCCCAGAGCACTTGCTTGGCCAGAATGGCCCTCACCTTTCTCAGTGTGTCTCAGCAGCATAGGACAGCAGGGTGCTCTGACCAAGCTGCAGTCACTTAAAATGTCACTGTACTGCAGGCAACTGTGGGACCCTCTCACATGGTCCGATTTCAGGAGATCCACGCGTTCCAGTCATATATTATGGTGAACAAAACACAAACAATTTCACAACAGATAAAGCTGACTCGCCATCAGCCGGGACCACCGCATCACACCAAGCACGCTCGTGTCACGTTATTGTAAATCCGTCTCCCGTGGCGCTGCACCGCCCAGTCCACACCACATCATTCAGCGGCTGGTATGCATCGGCCCGCCGGCCGCGATGAGCTGGGACGAGGAGGACGCAGCCGGACGGGCTGCGACGAGGAGAACGCAGCCCGGACGAGCTGCGACCAGGAGGACGAGGCGGGATCGGCCGCGTCGGCTCGGCTCTGTAATGGAATAGCGGCAGGGTCGTCTGATCGCCGGATTTAGCGTTGCCCCGCACATCTTCCGCAACATCTCACTCGACCGGTGTCGTGTCGTGCGGAGCGTCTTCGCGGTTGTTAAGGGTGGCGACTATGATTTTCTCGCTTACAATGACGCGGACGTACGGTTGAACGGATGACGGCAGTGGCGGAGTCGACATGATTTAGTAGACACGATTTTTAGATTGGCCTGGCATGATGAGATGCACGCGTAGGCATACTACAAGCTTCCAACCGCACAGAGGTCCACACCAACTACGATAACGCGAGACCCCTACGGAATATCACACCAATATCAGGTAGATTCTGAATGGAGTCGAAATTCCACATTGAGTTCCAATTTCCAATTCCAAGTCCGAAATTCCAGTTCCACCTACTTTGACAGTCGGAACGCCATCGCCTACGACAGCTAATAGCGCGATTGCATTTAATTGCGCGATTGAAACAACAGATCATGTAGTAATACAAATGCTCCAAAGGATGTAGAGTATCATCACATTTTACACTGGGGACTTAGTCAGCAGGACTGCTGAAGGTGTGTCATCTACGTAGGCGGATCCTGGGGAGGGGGGGGGGGGGGGACACGGGGCCATTGCCCCCCAAAACCTCAGAGTATGTTTTGGCCCCCCCAAAACCATTCCCAAAAAACTTCATAAAAGTTTCGTCTACTTACCATCTGTTTTGACTTTAACTGTTTTAACTGTTTTGTTTTAACTTCCGTTTAGATTCGAAAGCATTTCGATGTTTTTTTCAGGTTTTTGAATGGTGTCCCTACCAGGTGCTCGCGAGAAGCACCGTGCACTGGACCTCGGATCGCACACCAGCAAGCTGGCGACGAACGGTTTGCCCCCCCCCCCCCCCCCCCAAAACTCCAGGCTAGATCCGCCCCTGGTCATCTACGGTCTAATATATCACAGTATTTGACAGCAAGCGTGGTAATAAAGACAAAAACTGGGACACTGTGTGCGGGCTTTAATTTCACGCAGGGCAATGGGACCAACCAAAGGGTAGTGTTGTATTTGAGTGCACGGTAAGTTGCAGCTGCTTTCATTGACGGCCGCAACTAGAAGAACAGATGTCTGAAAGGCCCAACAAATAAACCGTGGTGCCCTGCGGCGAGCGGGGCTTTGGTGCTGGCGAGATGCGAACACACGCCATGCATGAAACCTTAGTATACGTAAGAGTCGTCGAACCTTTATGACAAAGACGGTCCATGCCAGTCGAACTACGCTGTTGCAATCCGTCGACGGCCCGGTAGCTCAGTGGCCAGGACGCAGATATACGGCAATTTGTGTTCGGAGATCATACTGGTCCAGATCCCATCAACGGCGGTTACGCCATTTGTCTACGGTCGGCTGCCAACTGACCGAAAGACATGCGGATGCGCAATGGTCGCCTCGTGGATTTATCTATCACGTTAATGGTTGCAAAAGGAAACTCCGATTGCACAGCGATGCCCGGATGCCATTCGGTTCAGTTTCTCTTAAAGACTTCGGGATTCATGTCATTCGTTGTAAAAACATTCTGGTCGCCGGTCGACCATGCGATTTTTTTCGACCAGCTCTGGTAAAAATGGAAGTTGGTTCTTTTTGTGAGGTGCAAAATTCAGGAAACTAAACGAAAACTGGACTTCCAGTCTGAATATGAAACCCTCATAGCGACCCTTACGAGCGGTCCGTTTTTTAGCCCCCAAATTTAGACCGGTACCCTGATACCTTCTCCTTTGATCAAATGGATCCTGAGCAGCATTATTTGTCGCGATGGACTGCTTCCTGTCCACCAGTTAATGCATTTTGTGTAGACCAGTTAATCATTTTGTGTAGACCAGTTAATGCATTTTGAGTATCTAGTTAATGTATTTTGTTTACACCAGTTAATGCATAATGGATTTGCAATCTCATTCACCGTGATTGAATGGCTTATCTGGCGTTTAGCCTGGCGGGATGTCCATGTGGCCTTCAAGCCCGTCATTGACGTCTATTTGTTCGGCATTTTTCGAAAAAGATGTCCACACATGCGCTTGAGTTACGTTGTAGCTTAAAACCGCATGTTGGCTTCCGTCGAATATTCACATTAATCTTTCGGATTCATACCGTTGGAGTTGTAGGAATTCTTGGCATCTAAGGGCAACATCTGTGCAACGCAAGTCCGCCAGACCCCGCTGTCCCACAAATATTACCCTGGCACGCGCCATCCACGTACCGGCGAACACCCCCACCGGCGATCGCCCCCCCCCCCCCCCCCCCCTCCCCCGCCCGACTCACAGTCGCCACCGACAGGGGCGCGTCACATGTCGTCATCGTCGTCGGCCGGCACGAAGAGGTCGTTCTCCTCGAGGAAGCTGGCCATGTTCTTGCTGATGCTGGCGCCGATCAGCAGGCCCGGCAGCACGGTGAAGAAGGCGCCGATCACCGCCAGGCGGTTGCGCGGCGGCTCCTCGCGCAGCGCGCCCGTCGCCAGCGTGACGCGAGAGCGGCACTGGAGTCGGGGCGGCGGCGCGGCGGCGGCGGCGGTGCGCGCCCGGCCCATGGTCCGCAGCAGCCCTAGCCTCCCGGTCATGGTGGTGGCGACGGCGGTGCGCTCTGTCGGCGGGAGGGGTTGTCAGAGCGGGAGGGGACACGGCGGCCGTGTGGCTCTTCCCCGCCGCAGGGGGGGGGGGGCTGGAAGGTCAAACCCGGCAGAGAACATCGGCGACCGGCGGCGATAAAGGCCATTATTTTTGTGGTACGTGTCATGACTGCGAGGTCTCGCCTGATCAGTTACCGGGAGCATCCTGCCAATAAGCGACCCTCGAAATTGCCGACTTGGAGTTGCACGAGTCAACGGAAGTGGTGGGGACCTCAAGCTTGGACGGGAGGTGCGTCTTTATGTCTAAGGACAGGTTGATGGATGTCTTGTATCGCAGGAAGCGAGATGCCTCACAATCCAGGGTTAGGGTTTTGATGTTGATTCATCCGCCGGGTATTAATGCTTATCGCACCTACCAGAAATAACATAAAAATCATCCAGCATAGGAAAGTGTGCCGAAGTTCAGCAAGGGAACGGTACAAATCCGCTTCACGGAGGTACCCTAGAGCCCAAATAGCGAGGGGAAATACCACCCGTCGCAAGACGACGCACCCTTCAAGTCAATGTCATGTCTGTCATGATGCCATGATGATCGCTGGCAAGCAGTGATCTCCCAAGGGTCGGCTTAAAGGTGAGCGCAGGAGGGTCATACAAGCTTCTGATGACGCTTCTTGGCGCGGCGGCGCGTGCTGAGGCCAGGGTCGGGAGACCAAGTATGTCGGTACGCGTCAGCACAGAAACGCACGGAGTCCCGACCCGATTCAACACAACTTCGAAAAATAGACGGCACATTGGCAAATCGGAAAGCTTTTGGCAGATGGCACATGGTGCGGATTCGCGTACCAAGACGGATATCTCAATATTATGTGATCTGGGGTTGAGTAACAGACAATTGTAGAGCTTCTGCCTAACGGCGCATGTACGGTGGCGGGTGCAACAACTGAAGGCGAATCTCCCAGCCATCTAGCCTTGCTGGATTGCAGTCTACCATCTGTCATGTGCCTCCGTCTGAAGACACTCCGTCGCTCGGAGCGTGGGGTTCATTCTGGAAACTGGAACAAGTGGAACGAAAGATGTCCACACAGTACGCACGTGACAAGCTTGGCACGTGCGTACTGTGTGGATTGATTGTGGCTGATTGATTGATGTGTGGCGTACGCGGCTGATTCCAGCAGGCTGGCACAGGAGCCTGGCAGTGAATAGCACTGCCTCGTGCAGTTAACCCACCCAGTCCAATGAGGTCAACATACTTCAGGACACTTACAAAGGAAGCCATAAAAGGTTTCATTCAAACATTCCAAATGTTCAAAAAACCAGGGCAGCACAGCTCCTTGCAACCCCCACTCCAAAATGCCTGTTCCATTTGACTGATGTGTGGCGGACTGATGAAGTGACTCATCAGTGACAGCCAACTCACAACTCGCCAGGATAGCCAGGTTGAAATAGCAGCTGCTGTGTCATGGCAGCATAGTGTGGCATGTTGCAAACTCAACAGGAAATGTATCTTAGATTGCAGCTGTTCTACTGGCATGATGGGGTCAGAGTTTTGTGACAAGCTATCCTACACAGTAGAAGCCATGTTAAAACCAACCTGAAAAAAATGGTCATATTTTATGGAAGAAGAAACATTAACAATGTTCACATGAAACCTCAGCATTAGCACTAGCAGCACATGCTTAACTTAAATATTGTAATATTGAGGGGGCAGGCGAAGCATTACGACCACATCCATATCATGACTGTTTTAGCACTGAATTTCATTACAAAAACCATACCACATGCATATGGTGTGGCATGTGTGGAATATCATGCCATAACTATCACTTCAGTGTGCAAAAATCCACTTAATCTGATTAAGGGAACTGCATTCCACCAAGCAGACCTCACCAGCTTGGTCACTTAGTGCCTGCCTCTCAACCTACCCATGGTAGGTTGGGTGGGTTCAGGAGCACTTTCACACTCACCTTTTGGCCCATGGCTGAGATAATCAAGGTCATATGATTTCAGGTTGGCCAATGGTGTCAAGCATTAAAACAACTTAAATTTTACAACAAAATTTTGGCTTGGCATCAACAATTTTATTTGATGCTGGGGTCAAGGTTTGCACCACAAACATTGCTCAAAACACAGCTTAGCGTGAAATAAGATTCAGGAAGCTTAGCATGAAATAAGATTCAGGAAGCTTCTATGATATAAGATTGGAGAAAATATGTTTAACCAAAATGATGGGATCAAATTTGTTGACAAAAGTACCAACTTATTGCTGTAGGGCTCTGTACTTAGCCCTGGCAGCTGTTATAATGAATAACCTTAAATAAGCATATGAGGAGCACCCAGCATATTTTCATTTGCAACTGACATTCATCTTGTAAGCTGGGTGTCACACTGTACTTTATATGTCATTGGAGACAGAACTACAAGGCAGAAAAAGCCATCTCATCATCCTACTGAAGTATGGTATCAGCTGGGTTCCTGAATCCCTATCAGAAACATATGCCAGGCAGACCTACTGATTCCTTCTCAGCAGCACCCAAGGATTAAAGCAAATAATCCTTCTAGAGTGAGAGGTTAGGCAGTGTTCCTACAATTATGATGCCTATAAATGGCTTCATCTTACACACAGAGCTCACATGTCCTTGTTCTTTAGTTTTCTGACCCTCCCACTTTTTGTTGTGGCCCTAAAATGTAGCCTCACATGAGCATAATGTAATGACCTTTCACAGTAATGACATATTTCTGGGAATTCTCTTCTTCTGCCCTATATACCCCCATACCTGAGCCTTAAAAGTTTTAACTTTGTTATCTCTACTGATTCATTGCCTTACCAACAAGCATACAACACTCTCAGCAGCCAGCAAGATTTTGAGCATGAACATTTTTTTATCACAACCTTCTAAGGAACTTAATGTGATGTGCAGCCCCATAAAATCCCAGAAGGAATGTTGAGCCTGCAGCTGGTATAATTTGATTTTGAAAAACAAGCCATTTTTCAGATTGGTTACAAGCTCATCCAATTCATATAACCAATTACCACTGTTCTTGCTGATTGATTTTGACTTGATTTGACTGATTTTGCCACGAATTTCCAGCATCAAATGCATTCTTGGACATGGATTCAAAGCAAGTCTAGACTCCATACTTCCAACCTGTATAGGTTCTATGGTCCTTCATACAATCAAATTTGAAACCAACAATTCCTATCATGATGATATGTGCAATGTTCTGGTTGCACAAGACCCACCTATGTGTGTCAACTAAGCTGCCACCGACGTAAAGATGACTCCCACCTGACTAATTCCCGCACATCTCAGCCTGAAAACATCATCTCCGTTGACATGGCCCTAAAACGAATTTTCACGCCATTGTGGCTTGGACGTATGATGGGCACAAAGCGGAACGTGAACGCGTCTGCTTCATAAAATACCTCACGTGCTGCAATCCTGTCTACGCGAAGGCCGCTGCTGCAAGCACTCGCGATGCACACCTCAGGCCTGTACAAGATGCAGGAAAGTTATAATACAGCACCTGCGCGCCATGCTCGTATTTCTTGCATGCTTCCAACTCCCTTCAGGAATAAAAAATTATAGAAGAGTGCCGCCTTATTGCAACACGCTCCATAGCCGATCCCAATTAACCTGCCGTCTGTGGCAGACCCATGGGCGGCGGGCCACGATCATGTCGAGACGAAAATTGTTCTTTGCCTGGTGCTGGTGATCAGTTCTAATCTGTGTACCCATAAAGTTACTGTGGGTCAGAGACTGCACATGAGGCTGTGACCAGAATGAAACCCTCGACGTAGCTGGTGGGATGGAGAGCAGAGCTCCTAGTAATAATGAATGACAAGCGGCGGAAGTCAGGGATGTCACCTTGTATCCTTTGGGAGCTTAAGCCCCCCTCGCCTCAATGCTGAGTTGAGCCCTTCAATGCTCCTCTGAGTCCACCCCCCAGCACATATGAGCAAAAACATGAAACAATTTGCCAATAACATCCAGCAGGTGTCTAAGTTGCAGGTACGTTGGGTTCTTAAGCGCACGACTACCAATATCATCATTATGATCTATCATCATTATCACTCACACATCGGCTTCAAACTTAAAAGCATTCCTTAACAGCAAAACAAGTCCTGAACCGAATAAACAATTCTTAGTTCATCTTGACACCAGGGAAGCAAATCAAAGTGGCCGAAAGGCGGAGAGAAATCAGGATTTGGTGGGCAGGTTATATTAACTTGATTGGCTCAGACGCCCCCCCCCCCCCCCTCTCCCCCCAACGGTTTTGGAATGTGACGCCCTTGGCAGGAGTGACTCCCACCTCACATGAACCGTGCGCCTCACGACGGCTATAACGCATTCTCTCCCCCCCCCCCCCCCCAGTGTTGTCACCAAGCTTAAAGCGTCGCATTGCATCGCTCGCTTAGAAAGCAGAGGGATACCACTAAAACGGGGTGCTAGCCTACAGAACCATGGAAGCGAAAATTCAAGAAGCTCGAACAAACCAAATGTGTTTTATCAAGAAGGAAAGCGCCTGTCTACCTCTGGTACTACGGCGGCAGCTTTATTATCCGACCCCTCCTGAAGGTCGCCTCGTTCCTCAGCTGCGCTCTTGCCGGACAAGCAGGCACGCACACAATCTTACAACCATCGAAGCACGACGTGTGCGGAGAGGGGGGGGGGTGGGGGGCGTAACGACCGAACGGTTATCGTCTTTTCAAGGAACAGGAAGTATATGCGCTTTTCCTATTTGCCGAATCGCGTTACCTGAAAACCCGTAACACCCCGCGCAGTCTGCATCTGTTCCATTCTACAGCTGGCGGAAGTTGGACGCGTCTGGCAGCAGCGTCCGGTTCTCACATAGGCAGACGCTTCAAAACACGGCACATTTGCGTGCGTTGGCACACCGCCAGTGGTGATCGCTACCAAATACGTCGTCATAATTGCTTTCATCGCCATCGGGCTGACTGCTCGCAGCCCGCGTTTAGCCATTCGGTCACACGCGAAACCCCAGACCCAAGCGGGCGACGGCGAGGGTGAGACCGCGTGCGTGTGTGTCTGTCCGTCCCGTTCACAGATACCGCAGACGGCGTCCTCATCTCAGCCGCGTCCGGCACCCGTCCCCCTCCCGCCAAAAACCAGCAGGTCCGTTAGGGCGCGTTATTGGCATTCGCCGGTGCCGCGGCGACCCGTACTGCGCGCTCTCCGGCAGCTCCGGTTGGTCGCGCGGCTGCGCCGGTCGCCTTCTTGGCCGGCCGGCCACAGGACGCCGCCGACCCGGGTCCTGTCGGAGGGTGAGACAGCGTCACGTGCTGTGCGGGGCACCCAGGCGGACGGCAGGGGCGCGACAGACGGACGTGGGCTGGCGCGGCCGCTCGTGACAATCGCGGCAACCGCGTTCAAGAGTGCACCGCGCTCAAGGGTGCAGGTTCTTAACCCATTAACAACCTACATTTTGCTACTCTACCAGCAGCGAACAGTTCTGCAGCTTGACATCGGAATAAGATACAGGGACGACGCATTCGTTTCGCAGCGACTTCCGAGTCGAACAAGTGGCAAAATATAGCAGCAAGGCTGCGTTGACATGCACCACACCACTGACGTGGACGAGTACGCGAGGGGGGGGGGGGGGGAGCTGAGGCCGGACAACGAAAGAGGCCAGGTCAGAGGTTACACTAGCCATCGGACGGCCGACACAGCTGCTCTAGCCGCCGGCCAGAGGGAGCGCGGTCACTGACAACCGGACTCCCGGGGCAGGCCCCGGCACAGTCAGACACAGACACGGGGACGGGGGACGGGGGGTACGGGGTGTGTCACCAACAAACACGCCCCGGCGACCCCAGATCCCTTCATTCCCAGAGCAGTCGCCTCCCGACCTAGCCTATCGTCAACCCGCACCACCTCGACAGAGAAGCCCGCACCGCACGCGGAGCGAGCCGCCCGACGTCAGCGCTCTTCCGCGCAGTCAGACGACAGCGGCGGCCATGGCCTTCCCGCGCTTGGCGCGCCGCACGTCGCCGCCTCGCGCGCGTCGGCTGCCGCGGCCACCCGCTCCCCCTGGCGGAGGCCGGGGGTCGGGGCCAGGCGGACCGGGAGCCGAGCTCTCACCTGAGCCCAAGGCGAGAGACGTCGCTGGTCCGGACCGGCTCCTGCGACAGGGACAGGGCGTCACCGGTGACCGGACGTGGCGCCGCACGCGCACGGGCGGGGTCACAGCGCGGCTGTAACGCACGCCGTCTCCGCCGCGGCACAGCACACGCAGTGACGCACGGCACAGCACGCACCCTTACACGCGCACCGCGACGACACAACTGTGACCACCCTAACGACACAGCGGCAGCCAGCGCAGCGTGACGATCCCAGCACAGGCTTCGCACGACCCCGAGCGCCGCCGGCCGCTCCGGACACTCAGGGCCGGAGCGTCGCGCCACGGGGCGCCGGCGGGTGTGCCCGCCCCCGGCGCGGGGCCGGCGCGGGGCCGGCACCGGTCGCCGGGGCGCGGGGCGTCAGTGTGGCCGGGGCTAGAGGAGCGGACCGCCAGGACGCGGCGGCCCGCTGGTGTTATCCGGCAGACGGGGGCAACACGGCGGTCACAGCAGAGCGACGGGAGATCAGAGACTACGCATCGCATAGAAATGTTCAGACGGAGTGCCAAAATGTTCAATACCATGACAGTATCAACTGTGGCAACTGGATCGCCACAACTGTTGGAACTAATCCACTGTTTGAGGGGATCTGCGCGACTGCATTTGCTGCCGCCTCAGCGCGCCTGCTCGTCCAGAGACGCTGGTTTAAGAGCACTCATTAAAAAGTCCTCTCAGACGACGGACGGTTGTTGGGCTGTCAGGCGTTCTGCCTACCGACAGTCAAGCTCACACACAGCTGCGTAGACAAGGCGAGACACGCCAAAAGGCTCCGCCAGTGACGCAACGAGGCCTCCGAACCGAGCACTGCATCACGTGCATACATCCCTGGCCAAGGCAAAACAAAAACCTTCAAGGGAAAGTAGTGGGAACATAACACACGAGACGGCGAACGTTTCCGAACACTGAGTCCGACGACAAAGCAGATGCGTCAGGCCGGCCGGTACATCGACGATCGCCCGAGTCGCACAGGGCGGGCACCGGTTCCCACTGACCTCGAGGTCGATCGCCGCAAGAAGGGCCACCGACGGCGGCGGAAGCGGCGCAGTCGGAGCCGGCGCGGTGGCGCAGTCCGACCGCCAAGCTGAGAGCAGACTGAGAGCACGCTGAGAGCAGTCTGAGAGCAGTCTGGGCGGGTAGTCTCCTGAGAGCCGCAGCGCTGTCTCCCGTCCAGCGCCCGCGCGGCGGCGCCGGCCTGCCGCCCGCTCCTCCGCGGCGAGCCCCGCGCGGCCGGCGGCGGCCGCCGCGGCCGCTAACAGTTTGCCGATTTCCATAGTCCAACTCCACGTCGGCCGGCCGTGAGGGCCGGCCATAGTAACAAAGCTATCTGGGTATGCAGGCGAAGATGGCGATGATATCACGACGCAGGCCGGTCAGATCACAGCGGCGGACGGCGCCCGCTCATGCGTACAAAACACGATCCAGCAATATGACTGTGATGGCGGCGCGCCGCGGCGCCGCCCCCGCCCCCACCCCGCTCCCACCTGGTAACAAAGCTAGATAATCTGGAACAATTTCTTGAGTTCTATCATCAGCTGCCAGTCGGGCTTCTGCAGGTCCTCGCGGAAGTAGTTCTTGCAGGCGTCGATGGACTCGCGGCTGATGCGGCTGACGAGGATGTCCGTCTCGTCGAAGTGCCTACCGAACATCTTCGGACTCTCGCCCGGCACCGGCTCAATCTTGATGCACACCTCCTGGCCCTTGCGCGCCGTCTCCACCTGCTGTGGTTGATCTCGACGGTGGAGACGTAGCCGACGAAGAGGAAGTCCTTGGACGGGACGCAGATGGGCGTGCCCGTCTTGACGATGCCGCCCTCGATGCTGACGCCCATGACGATCGGGTCGCGGGAGTTGAAGATGAACTGCGGCAAGATGCGTATCTTGCACGGAAACACGGCGATGTGCTTGTGCTCCTCGCGCTTCTTGTTCTTGAGGTCCTCGCGGTGCTTCATGAACTTGTCGAACAAGTGGTAGATGATGTCGGCCTGGAAGATGGTGACGCCGGCCGAGTCGGCCATCTCCTGCGCGTCGCGCTCCACCTTGACGTCGAAGGCGAGGATGACGGCGAACTCGGGATCACGGTCCAGCATGGCCGACGCCTTCATCACGTCACGCTTCACCACCGGCCCGATGCGCACGCCCGAGTAGGGAATCTTCGAGGTCCGCAGGAACTCCAGGAGCGCCTCCATCGAGCCCAGCGTCGACGCCTGCACATAGACGCCGTGGTCGCTGAGCTTGATGGCACTGAGCGCCGAGCGCAGCTCCTTCGCCACCAGCGCCTTGCAGATCTCCACCTCGTCCGGCTGCTCCGCCACCAGCAGGTTCAGTCCGGCGATCGCGCGTTCCAGCTCCTTGGCGGCGATCTTGACGCCCTGCGCGGCGCGAATCTCCTTGAACTCCTGGTAAGCGTTCTTGACGCGCAGCTCCTTGAGCGGCTGCGGCATGAGCAGCGAGCGGACCTGGGTGACGATCGGCCCGTCTGTGCCGGCGACGACGACCGTGCTGCCCTCGCGCAGCGTACCGTTCACCAAGATGACGTCGATGGTGGTGCCCAGCCCTGGGATCTGCTTCACCTCCAGCACGGTGGCCTGCAGCTCGTCTGAGTACATCAGCCGCTTGGTCAGCATGTTCTGCGTCATCATCACCACCAGCGCCATCAGGTTGCCCATGCCCTCGCCGGTGATGGCGCTGGTCGGCACGAGCGACAGGTACTCGCGCGGGTTGTCGTTCTCGTAGAAGAGCTTGGCGTTGAGGCCCTGCTCGGCCAGCTGCACGATCGTCTCGCGCGTGCGCTGCTCGAACTCCATCTGCGTGTTGCGCGCCTGCGCCTTCACCACGTCCTCCACGTCCTTCGCCTTGCCCGTCTCCCAGTCGTACAGTCGGTCGATCTTGTTGAGCGCCACCAGGAAGGGCGTCCGCTTCGACTTCAGCAGGTTGATCGACTCGATCGTCTGCGGCTCCAGGCCGTGCATGATGTCGATCACCAGGATGGCCAGGTCGCACAGAGACGAGCCGCGCGAGCGCAGGTTGCTGAAGGACTCGTGGCCAGGCGTGTCGATGATGAGCAGACCGGGGATCTTCAGCTCGGCCACCTTGTGCTTCTTGACGAAGCGCTGCTGCTCCTCGATGGCGCGCAGCGGCACGTTGGTGGCGCCGATCTGCTGCGTGATGCCGCCGGCCTCGCCCTCCTGCACGTTCGTGCGGCGCAGCTTGTCCAGGATCTTCGTCTTGCCCGTGTCCACGTGCCCCAGCACGCAGATGACGGGCGCGCGCAGGTTGTCGGCCGACATCTGCGCGCGCGCCGCGTCGCGCCGCTCCTGGATGCGCTTCAGCGCGCGGTCGCGCCGCTTCTCGGCCTCGGTGCGGTCGTCGTCGCTTTCCTCGCTCTCGCTGTCGTCGTCGCTGCCGCTCTCCTCCTCGTCTTCGTCGTCGTCGTCGACTGACTCGTCTTCGGATTCGGCCGGCTTCGCGGTCGTCGCCGGCGGCGGCGGCGCGGCGGCAGGCGCGGCGGCAGGTGCCGGCGCCGGTGCCGGTTCCGGTTCCGCCGGCGCTTCGTCTTCGCTCGCCTGATCCCACGAGTCCTTCAACCCACCGTCCTCCTCTTCCTCCCAGCTGTCCTTCAGCCCCGCGTCCGGCTCTGCGGGCGGTGGCTTCGCCGGCGTCGTCACCTCCGGTGTGATGACCTCCGGTGTCGGTGGCACCTCCGCCTCCGGCGACGCCTGCTTATTTTTCTTTTGCCGGCGATCCTTGAGACTTGGACGTGGCTTCTTCTCGGCCCCCGCGGCCGCCGTCTGCTGCTTCATCGCGTCGAGTAGCGCCTGCGCGCGCGCCATGTTCTGCCGCTGCTTCGGCGTCAGCAGCTTACCTTCGGCCTTGAGCTGCTCCTTGCGCTCCTTTGCCTGCTTCTTCTTCAGCTCCTTCTGCTCCTTTTCCAGCCGCTCCTGCTCTTCCTTGCGACGCTCCTCCTCCTCTTCGCGTCGGATGCGGTCCTCCTCCTCTTGTTTAGCCTTCTCCTCTGCCTCCTGCTGCAGCCGCAGCGCCTCCTGCATCGCGGCCACCAGCTTCTTGCCGGGACCTTTTTTCTTCTTGGACGGCTCCTCAGGCTCAGGCTCCGGCGCTTTTTCGGCCGCCTTCTTCTTTTCTTCTTCGCGGCCGATGGTTTTTTCTTCGCCATCCTGTTCTACTTTCACCTCCTTCGGCTTTGACACGGCCTCGCCATTAACATCACCAGCTTTTTCCTCCTGATCTTCAGGCTCTTTGGGGCTCTTCGGTTTGTTTTTTGCCACCCTTCTTGTTCTGCTCGATTTTCTTCAAGCGCTCCCTCTCCTTCTTCTCCTTGCGCTTTTGCGCCTTTGTCTTGACGGTGCCACCCTCGTCGTCATCCTCCCCTTCGTCCTCTTTCTCCACGCTCTCCGTGACGCGCTCGTTCTTCTCGGCGTCCACCGCCGGCGTCTCCTCCACAGACGTCTCCCTCTCGGCGGGCTTCGCGGTGATCGTCTCCATCGGCTGGTCCCCCGTGTACTCCATCTGCAGCTCCGACAGCATTTTCTCCAGGTCGTCGTCCAGCCCCTCGTCCTTTTTCTTTTTCTTCTTCTCCTTGCCCTTCTTCTCTTTCTTCTTCTCCTTCTTCTTGACGACGACGCGCTCCTCCTGCTCCGAGTCGGGCGCCTCGTCCTCGCCGCTCTCGGCCATCAGGGAGGCGAAGCCAGACTGCTGGCGCCGCGCCGGCCGCTCCTCCTCCTCCTCCGAGTCGTCCATCATCAGCGCAGCGAACCCAGACATCTTGGGCCGCGCCGGCGGCGGGGGCGACGGCGACGCCTCGCCGCCGCCGCCCTCCTCCTCCATCGGGTCGTCGTCGTCCGACTCGGCCACGGCCGCCTTCTTCTTCTTCTTCTCCTTCCGCTTCGGCTTCTTCACGGCCTCCTGCGGCTCGGGCTCGTCCTCGAGCGTCAGGACGGAAGGCTCGTCCTCCTCCGACTCCTCCTTCTTCTTGCCCTTCTTCGGCTTACCCATGGCGCGTGTCTGCTGCAGACACGGGGGCGGCGGGGGGCGGCGTCGGACGGCAGCGTGACTGGCGGCGGCCGCCCGCGACGGACGCGCGCTCAACGGGCTCTGCCGGACGAAGCGCGCTGTCAGAGGACGATGGCCGCGCCGAACAGGTGGCGCCCCTGGCACAAGGCGTACCGTCGGCGGCAAAATATTCGACCAGCTGTGCAAACAACATATGCCTGCTCAGCCCACGGCATAGAACGGCAATCATTGGTAGGAGGCAAATATGCGATGAGTGTGAAGTCACTCAGATGGGGTGTCAAGTTCAAACTGCTTCATCCACAAAATGACAGCCAGCAAATGAGGCCTCCTGTGATGTGAGATGGTAGCTTGCCAGGTCACTGTACATGTCCAAAACCTATGGGAGCAAACAGGTGCATTGAAAAACACACCTCAGCCCAAAAATGACTTGAGATGTCAAAAAATCCAGGACTGTCAGCAATGTTTTCAATGGTCAGAAAAGCTTAACCATGATCAATGTGATAAGAAGAAAACTCAATCCTTGCAGCAAAGATATGCATCAGCAATGATCATTCTATTCTGCATGGCTAATATACAAGCCAAACAACATACAAATGACATCTAATGGATTGGGGGTGGACAACAAAAGAAGCCATGTCAGAGACTACACTAGCCATCAGACAGCTGACACAGCTGCTCTAGCTGCCAGCCAGATGGGGCACAGTCACAGCCAACCAGACTCCCAGGGCATGCCTCAGCAGTCATACACTGCTCAATGACCTTGTGACCTTGACAATGTCAGTGACCTTGGGCCCTAGGACTGGCACCAGCCTCAACAAGGGTCAATCAGCCCAACTGAAGGCATTCTCTCCATCCACCAGAAGAACTCCTGGGTCACACACAATGCAATCTCAAAAGATCAGAGTAACAAGATCTGAGTAAAAGATCAGATCAGAAGATCAGATCAGAGAAACAAAGATTGGAGCAACAGGTGGCCTTGGAAGCCTGCAAACCTTTGGAAAACAGACCGATTTCCATCTTATACCTTAGTGATGGCATATAGCCTGAGGTCAGGGAAGTGCATTGCTTTGTGACCCATTCAGTTGGGGGTTTCAGATCCCCAACTTTAAAAAGTACGCCAAATTTGGAGAGCAGGCTGTTTGTGCATATTGAGACATTTTAATTATTATTTCATACATCTTGAGACATTTCAGAAGAAATCAGCACTGCAAGGAAACACAAATTACCTGCTGGTGCTTCTGCACATAACTAATACTAATGTTTAATAAACATGAATAATTGACTATGCTTTAGAAGCTTTAAGTGAAGTCAAAACATTAACCATATTTTGTATGGAAAAGACAGGATGCCATCAACAAACTGGATGTCATTTTGAACTGACTATAAAATTGTTTGGACCCTAAAATACACATCACATTTCTGTGTGGTGTGGTGTGGAAAGATATTTATTTAGATCTTCAAAACACACATGATGAAATTCAAAAATTCACTATATCATTGAGGAAATGAAACTTCACAGATGAGTGAAGCAGCTTGGCATGGGAGAAAATTTAACTAATTATTCTGCTGGGAAACTATAATTGTGATTAACCACCATGTGTATAGAAAACCTGAGGTACGGGGTTTGATCCCCCGCAGTGCCTGCCCTTCCTGTTGAGAGGCAGGTGGCGCCATATAGCCTCAGAAGGGGAAAGCATTGTAAAGCCCCAATAGCAACCAGTTGATCTTTCTTCTTGAAAACTGAGACTAAAAGGAACATTTACTGACAGTGCAGGTCTTGATTGAGTGATTCTTTCTTATTGGAATATGAAATCCACAGAATACACTGTAAAAGTCAGCATGTTCAACATTCTTATTGCAAAGAATGGATCACAATTATGACTCTTAACACAACATATGCCGACGGCCGATGTCTTCCATACACACAAGTAAGGAATCGTGGTCATCTTGGAGCACATCATAAAAATATAAAAATAACATATACTTCAAAAACGAGGATAGCAAGATTACGTTCTCCACTTCCAAGAGGAAAAGCAGCCGGAGCTGTTTAATTAACGCAACAGCCGGCTGAGTGCTGAGCGTCGCGACGGGCACCGCAAGACGAGGCTAAGACCTGTACCTGCTATTTGAGCCAGTCGCTAACATAAAAAAGCAGCTCCAAAGTTATAAGTAAATAGAAATGGAATACTTAGAATGAACAAAGTGCTTGACACACGCTGGTCAACACTCAACACACACAGCTGATCGCGACCGACCTCAAAGTCCACCGGAAAAGGATGATGATGCAATAGAGAAACTTGGAAGGCGATAACGCTATTGAAGCGCTAAAATAAATCACTGTACACAGTTAACTAAATTAAACCATGCTAAGGAAACACTCCCACTAGTTTTTGTGGAAACTGTCCCCATTCTGTACAAACCAGGATAAAAATACCTTCTCGAAACCTTTGTAATCTCACCTCTAATCTGTGCTACCTCAATACCATGAGAATTCTTCTCACGTTTAACAGGTGAAATGCCGTACAAATTCTACATCTATTGACATTCAAATTTCTCCATGGCGCCAGTTTCCAACATTCGTCGTCGTATACAATGCGCAGATGGGCAACAAACAATTGTAAGCGAGGTCCCAAGGTAACGTTGCGGGCAAGCAAGTTGCGGGGATCTCCTGGGGTCTCCGTGGCCGTGGTTGTTCGGGGTCGTAGATCCTCAGTTCGGGTCTCATATTCGTTGCTGTTCACGGTTTCGAAGGCTGCTAGAGATAGGTAAGCTCACTAACCGGTCTGCAGTCATGATTACCTGGGAGTTATCCAGTAGTGAATTGAGTGGGAAGGCCATCAAAACCAGGACAAGAAAGGATTACAGTTAGAGATGCTGTGATGTGCTTTTTGCACCTCTTGTTTGCGGAATTATCAAGTCTAGAAGGTGTGTAGCTGTACAGAGCGGAATGTTTGTAATTCTGTCTGGTTTTGTTGCATTGTGGCAGATTCAACATTACATCATTCAGCATCCCATCCCTGTTTGGTACCTCTGAGGGTGTGGCTTTCAACCCACATTGTCTTCAATCTCAACATCTGGAATGTGATAATTCAGCTGTGTGCCTGTTTTTAGATCTGGTCGTGATGGAGGCCTTCTTGAAGACTGGCAAGCTGGGCCAGGGTGAGCCGGCTGTCAGTGCTGCTCCTTCTGGCAAGGAGAAGAAGAGGAAGGTGCCGCAGCCCTGGGTGGAGAAATAGTATGTCAACACTCCATATGTGGTAACATTTCATTCCATCATGCACAAGCTGCGATCAGTTTCAAGGCTTCAGTTTCCTGGGTGTAGGTACACATTCCTACCTAACATTAGACAAAATCATTGTACACCATTTGTCATGTTTCAGGCAGAACATATCATAAATAATGTTAAAACAGGTAGATTCATGTTCCTACCTTCAAATTTTAATATTTACGGTAGCAAGCTCCCGAGCTCTGCACGCACCCACTTCCTCGACTCCCCAGCACCGTTTCTGTGTTGCCGTTGCCTAATTACAATATTTCTGCTTATCGAGGAGCATAAAAAATTACGGGACCAAGTTAACGATAATAATGTGATGAAAAATGTTTCTTATCGTGTCTAGGTGGTACATTTATGAAATGGACAGGCCAGAATAGTCCAGAACGTAGCCTAAACTAAACCAGCCTAGCCTAACCTAATATAACAAAACATAACTTAGCCCAGCCTAGCCTAGCCTAGCCTAGCCTAGCCTAACAACCTAACCAACCTAACCTAACCTAACCTAACCTAACCTAACCTAACCTAACAAACCCCCACCCTATCCCCTTCAACCCAGTGTTCGATTGGCACCCATGTTCCGTGCCATATATATTTACTGCGCCAAGAAGTTTTGTTTAGCCGCCATATTCTCATTTTGCTTTTTGTTCCCACACAAAAATATCATATTTCCCCACCATGTTGACCAATCTACAAACAATACAGAAGACCGCTTGGATATGCAAGAAGCACATTTTATTGAATTCTTGTTACCTCGGCCTCATACATTTTTATGGTTCTGGATGCGCAGTAATGATGTGATCACGCAGTAATGTTGCAATCACTGGTAGAAATGGCGCCCGGGTCGTGGTTGCTACGTGTTTGCGCTCGGATGTTTTCTATTGTAGTTATTTAAGTTCCAAGGTAAGAGCTTGGTTGACCCATTTTACGATTTATTTCTATATGTTCTGTGTTAAAAATGACGATTGATGCACAATGCTCTTTTTTAACATGAGGTAGGAATGTATACCCTGGCTGTTTCCTGTGATTGATTTTGTGTTACAAAGTTAAGGGAGGTTAGGGTCATGTCCAGGAATGGTCCAAAACTCATGCTGTGAAAGTTAAAGCTGTTGCCATTCTGAATCAGAGGCTGCTAAGTATTGGTGTACTTTTGTAATCAAAACCATGGTCAGGTTTCTACCACGCAGGCCTTTGATGGCATCTGTTTTATCAGAGCATGATCAAAGAAATCTGGATGATGACGTTCCTTTCCTGATTTCAGCCGGCCCAAGACTGTAGATGATGTTGCTTTCCAGGATGAAGTTGTGATGATGTTGAAGAAGTGTATGCAGGGCGCTGACGTAAGTTACACTTATCTGCTAAATGTTTGTGTAGTTGGCACTCGTAAGCTAATTATGTACCATTATAGAGGAATTTTGGATCTTGCTTTATTTGGGTAGATGGTTTGGAGATCTGTTACACATAATTATAATCAGTGCAGTGTATCTTAACATTTCGAAGGATTTGGCCCAAATCTGTTGAATGGATAAATTTCTGTGATCAGAGCTCATGCTAAGCAATTGTTATGTGAGCCCTGACCCCTACCATCCAATCTTCAAATATGCTTGACTTCATGCACATTGCTTTTAAAAATTTGTTTTTGTCATATCATTTCAGTCATGCTTTGGGACAGCACTTGAAAGATACAAGGCATGACTGTGGGCAGGGGCAGCCTTTCAATTGAAGCTTTTCTGTGGAGAGTAGTGTGTTGGGTCCAATGTTCATCATGTTTATCTGTCACTAACCTGACCCCTTGCCTTGGAGTGGCAACCCTTACAGGTTATTAACTGTTGAACACCAATTTAGATAAATCAGTGTGAATCCATAAAGGCATGTCATTTGGTGAGTGCCATAGCGTGTGAGCCACAGCTGACAGGTGTTGAACCTGTCCGCTTGTGCCGACGGGGGATTACGCTTTTCAGCTGCCGAACCTGCTGTTTTACGGGCCTCCGGGCACGGGCAAGACGTCCACCATCCTGGCCGCCTGCCGGGAGCTGTTCGGATCGGACATGAAGCAGAGGTATGCTGGTGCAACTGGCACGTGGACATCGTGGTCAGGTGGACTGCTACTGGTGTTGAGCGTGTGACGGTGTCAATGATGTCGCCCCTGAGTGTCGCATGCCTTCAGTGAATCCCGATAGAGATTATTTCACTGATAAGCAGCACAGATGTATGCATTTGAGTTGTTACAAGGAGACCACCATGGTACATTGCGCGGTGAGTTGTGAAGAGATTGTGTGCAGATGTTTTCCGGCCTCGGCGGCTACGGCACTACATAGCCTAGCAGTGTCGATGCCACGCATTAGTGTTTCCCGCGGTCGCCGCCAGGGTGCTGGAGCTGAACGCCTCAGACGAGCGCGGCATCGCCGTGGTCCGTGAGAAGGTCAAGGGCTTCTCGCAGCAGGCAGTGCCCTCCTGCCGAACTGACGGGCGCGCCTGCCCCGCCTACAAGGTTGGTGCGCGCTGTGACCGGCCTGTTTTCCTTTATTGCACACATCATGCTTTGAATGAGATATGTGTCAGTTATTTTGCATTTATGCCACCATTTAGAATATTTTTACAACTTATGCATATTTTGTGGCACAATATGACATATTGGTCACAGTGCCTCAAAGCCCCTACTAAACAGTAGTGTGCTCCTAATTTTAGTGGGACCTGAATTTGGTCTCAACATATGGTTGAAAGTAGAGTGTAGGGGCTTGGTTCATGCGTAACATGGTTTAATATATAGTGGCTACCCTACACAAAACATTTAATATGAGGTGTGCATTATTTATATGCAAAGATGCTCTCTACGTCACCCAAATGTGTATTTTTAATGGATAAAACATAGGTTTTACTTTACTTTAAGGCAGACACATGCTTTGCCCATTTGTGTATGTGCATTACTAATAGGTGCATTTGATATGGGTTACAGAATGTTCATATTTGCAGTGCAAACAATAAGCAGACTATATTCTCCTGCTGTCTTTAATCTTTTGATATGCAGGTAAAAGAACAGCCTGTTTGGGCAGTTGCTGTTGCCCATTATTTTCAAGGACTTCATTCCCATGCTTTCACCAGCATTGTTTCAGTGTAATGACATTATTGCTGTATGATTGAGATTTGTGCTCAATTGCTCTTCTAAGCCATGCCATTCCTGTCAGCTTCCTTTTGTTGTGTGACATCATCAGGTGAACCAGTGACTCATTCATCCAGCCCTGACTCCACTTAGCATCATCATGTTGTGACATTGGACCCAATGACGTCACTGGTCCGGCACCTGACGCATCGCCATTATGATAAATGACCATCTGCCGTCTCGCCGCCAGATGGTGATTCTGGACGAGGCCGACTCGATGACGTCCGCGGCGCAGGCGGCGCTGCGGCGCACCATGGAGCGCGAGACGCGCACCACCCGCTTCTGCCTCATCTGCAACTACGTGTCACGCATCATCGACCCGCTCACCTCGCGCTGCGCCAAATTCCGCTTCAAACCCCTCTGTGAGTGGCGAGCCTCGCCTCGGCCCGGCTGTGACTGCTACCCATCCCGGGCAGCGTAGGCAGCGAGTCCTCCGTTCGCTGTGCTTGACATGCGCTTGCCTGTGTGTGTTGCTGTTTGTGAGCTGCACGCGGCGGCGCCGTGTACCGCCGTGTGCGCACTGGATGTGAGTCGTTGTGCCACCGCGTGCTGACAAACAGGCGACCTCAGGGACCGACCTGTGTCCATGTCACGTGGCATCATGCCCGATCAAGTGCGCACATCACGTGGCTCGGCACGCCCCGTCCCGTGTGCGCGACACATGACCGCCTGTCCCGCCCTGGCGCGCCGGCAGCGCGCGAGATCCTGGTGCAGCGGCTGCAGGACATTTGCACGGCCGAGAGCGTGCAGTGCGACACCGACTGCCTGGCGACGCTGGTGGAGACATCTGACGGCGACCTGCGCAAGGCCATCACCACGCTGCAGTCCGCGGCGCGACTGCGGCCGGCCGGCGGGCTTACAGCTGCGGACGTCCGAGAGGTCATGGGGGTGAGTGCCAGGTCATGGGGGTACGGTGGAGGGTCAAGAGGGTGATCAGGGGGTCACCAGGGCGACGTGGGGTCGGAGGAATGGGCGTGGGGCCACGGAAACGGTATGACATCATCAACGTCATCCTCACCAACGTCACCATCATTGATGCAATCATCAACGTCATTCTTCAACATCATCATCATTATCATTATAACAACAATAACGGGAGCGGTATCGCGACATCGCGAGATTATTGAAGGTATCTCAGGGTTGTACATATTTCGCTGGATAGGGATGTGGCTGTCAGAGCAAGCCTGAAGCATCGAGATAACCTGCAGCCAGGAGTCCAGTGAGCATAACAAGTACCGGGCCCGGGTGGGAGCTCGAGGTACGGAGGCCATGATGGGTCCCCGCGGCCATAGCTAACGGAGATCAGCTGGGCGTGGTGTCGTCAGTGAACAGCCGCGGGCTTGAGCACCGCCCGGTGGTGGGGCTCCTGTAGCGGGAGGGCATGCAAGCCTTGGAACGAACAGCGCACAGGGCTGCCGATGCCGTTACGATACCGTTACCATACGGTCCCCGATGCCGTTACCATGTATCACCGTTTACATAGATCGCATCGTTTATTGCAGCGTTACCGTGCATTCTTATTACACCGTGTTTATGTATGTTTTACTGTCGTCCTGTCCTCAGTATCACCAAGTATTAGCATGGCACGCTAAGCATAGTGTGGTTAATCGAACTCTTGCACTGTAGCAGAGCAGAGTTATGATAACATTTATGTTATCTCTCCCATGTGATAACATTTATGTTATGTTATCTCTATGATAACAGATATTATATTATGTTATCTGTGTTATATATCAATATCATAATATCTATCTGATCATAAGTCATGATCGGGAGTCCTGGACCACTGCCGTGGCCGGTGTGAGCGCCTCAAGCACTCAGGATCGGAGCAGTGACACGCAGCAGAAACCGTCATCGGTCGTTATCATTACGGAAAGCGGTGTGTCACGCGGTGCCTCGGCCGTCAGGTGGTGCCGGAGCCTGTGCTGGAGCAGCTGCTGACCGCCTGCCGCTCCGGGTCGTACGAGAAACTGGAACTGAGCGTGCGGGACCTGATCCTGGAGGGTTACGCCGCCGCCCAGGTCAGTCACGGGGTCTGACTGTCACCCTGCCCGGGTCTTACCGGGAGCGGTGCGCCGCCGCCCAGGTCAGTCATGGGTGTGACTGACACCCGCCCGGGTCTTACCGGGAGCGGTGCGCCGCCGCCCAGGTCAGTCACGGGGTATGACTGACACCCCGCCCGGGTCAGACCGGCCAGCATCGCTGAGGTCTGCGTTCGCGTGGTGAAGCAGGGATGTGAGTGTGAGAGTGGACAGGCTTCATGTCAGTGGCCACGCTGATGTTATTTTCCGGTCCAGGAAAGGGTGCAGACTAGACACAGTGCTGGCCGTAGATTCCATGATGCAGCTAGATTGAATTATCAATTGTGTGTCACCTTCTATAAAACCACTTCATTATTTTTGTTTTTTTTTCGTCATATTTTATTGTTGTGATATTGCATCGTGTGCTGGCAAATTGTTGCATTAAAAACACGGAATCGTACCTTTGCGTTAAAAGTCGCAGGTAATCATGTCACACTTATCACAACGTATAACATTGCGGTGAATCGTTTTTGGCTACATTCAGAGGCACATTTTGTCGCCCGGTAAAGCCCAAGTGTGCTGCTATGATGTTGACGTCGGGCGTCTCCGTCTCTGTGCGGGCAGTTGCTGGTGCAGCTGATGGATAAGCTGATCAGACTGGAGGACGTGCCGGACCTGGGCAAGGCCATCATCCTGGAGAGGCTGGCCGTGAGTGAAGCCCGACGCCGCCCGCGCTGCGGGGACCCGTGGGAGAGATGGGATGTCAGGGACCGTCTTGCGCTGCGTGGACCCGTGGGAGAGATGGGACATCAGAGGCTTTCTGGCGCTGTGGGAGCCCGTGGGACCGATGGGTCATCAAACTGTCTGACGCTGTGGGGACCCGTGGGACCGATGGGTCGTCAGACCGTCTGGCGCTGTGGGAACCTGTGGGACCGATGGGTCACCAGAGACCTTGTGGCGCTGCGGGGACTCGTGGGAGCGGCTTGTGCCTGGTGGACGTACCGAAGATCCTGAAACCCCCATTGGCTGTGGCTCCTATCTACTTTCCACTGAGTATTACATGAAACATCAGACATGTAAATCCGTAACATTTCTGAGATGATTTGCATCATGATAGTAAAATAGCTTAAGCTTAAGCTTTGGGTATTTGATGCACTGGGTGTTTGTTGATCAATGCAATCAGCGTGCCCTAAAGCATATATAACAGCAAAGCCCCAGCACTTGGAACAGATGAAATCAATAACTGGTTATCAGCACATCTCCCCTGATGTGACTCTCGCCTTGTGTTCGCACAGCTGTGTGACTCCCGGCTCCAAGATGGCGCCGACGAGTACCTGCAGATCATGGACCTGGGCTGCGTCGTCATGGCCCAAATGAAGAACTCCGGCTAGGCTGTCAGTGGTCTCCAAACAGACCACCAGTCTGTGGTGGGTGATATCACGTCGGGCGGCATCCTTTGTTTTCCGCGGGCTGGACGGCCTCCAACGTTGGTCAGATTTCAGCACCATGGAGACCTTTCCGCGTGTGACGTCACAAATGTCCGTAAGAAATGCCATCAGCTGTTTTTACTGTATCGCTTGTAGTTGCTGAAGTTGTTTTCGTAGCGTTGCGCCGGGCAAGTGGAACATCTTCCGTAAATGCATCGATGTCTTCCCATCAACAAATGCAAAATGCGGGTGGGCCGCAGTATCAGTTTCCAACTGCCGCTCGGCGCCAACTCCAGACAAGTGCGCGAGTGTACTCGAGTGCCGTCCGGAATGCGTGGCGCTTGGACAGTCGGCGACGGGTGCTTGACCTCCGGTCATGGCGGGTGCGCGGCGGGTGTGTCGGGCCCGCCGTTTGGGTACAGCTTGCCGTTGTAACTGCCATTCATCGATGTCATGTCATGTTCGTCTCAGCCCGGTTTCATCGGGCCCATTGTGGAGGGGCCGAATACATGATTTTTGGAAGTGAAGTGATTTCCTTTTGGACGGCGGGAGTGATTGGAGAATGGGCGTTCATGACACTACCTTGCGCGTTCTACTGAACGGATGCATAGACTTATTGAGCGTTTTATAGCAGATCAGCTGCGGAGGACTATCGAATGAACTGCTGTCGGGGGGGGGGGGGGAAATAAGTTAGTTGTGTTCCCCCCCCCCCTTCCCCCCAAGAGGAAATTACAGTGAAATCTTGTAATGCGCGGAAAATGCACATAAATTCCTTGTCCCCTAAAAACAGGTTGTAAGCCACTGGCCCAAGGCTCCTCTCTCTCTCGCGTCTGGATTTTAGTAGTGGCGTGCTACGTTCCCTTTCGCCTGACTTTCCCGAGTATGTAACATACAAGGCAACAGAAGCTCGTATGCATGGTATGTGACACACCACGTTTGACTGCATGGGGTCTTGCGTTTTCCGTATGAATAACAAGGAACAATTGTGGGCGTGCGCCAGGGTAAGGTGGCGTGCTTCTGTCAAATCTTGGGGACATTTTCTTTCTCGGACTGCCGTGGTACAGTTCCACTGGACTTTGCGCCCTTGCTAACTTTGTTTGAGAGCCACTGAAATCAGCTGATACAGTGTAAACAAGTCGCTGGCGCAGTGGTGCGCAAGGATCGTCGTTCCATGGTTGTGCTGGAATGAGCGGGTGCTACGAAGCCTGGAAAGGGCGCGACGTTTGGATGGGTCGTGCTGGAACTAGACGAGCCGGCTGATTGTTTTATCGGTTCAAGGCTGGTGAGTTTTGTTGGTAGGTGAACAAATGACTGTGATGCGTTCCCAAGCATGCCCGTCACTGTCGCCGACCCGCATGTTGTGCGCTGTTTTATCCGTGATGTGGAAAAATTCGAGCGGTGGATTTAGGAAAGTGCGGAATTTTTGCTGTTTGGCCTAGACAGACATGATAATAAGAGGATGTCAAAGATTTCCTGTTTTTCTTCTCTAGCTCAAACTGTGTTTGTATTGTGCACTTTACCTTGTCTCCTCATCAAAATATGTTTTGATGTTGAAAACAGGTCTGACTGATATGCATGAAATTCACACACTGTGGCATCTTTCCTGCCATACCAATAGCATTGGAAAACCTGTCATTCCATTTTTTTCTCAAGCCTTATGATCATGGTTCTTGGGGTGTTGACCTTGGTTTTGTAACTGGTGAGAATGACCACCATTGTGAAGATGCTTGGATAGCTGAATATTGCATTTTGTGTAATGGTATATAGCACTCAGAAAATAAGTGGTAAGACTACACCCTACTGAAAAAGACAATGGAATGAAATGCCACTCATGAAATTTCATGAGGCAAGTTGGGAAATAGATGGGGCTGAAATGAAGAACTAGTCAGATCTCTTATCCCAGAAAAATTAATGCTTAAAGACAGCATAAACTTAGCTTTTTGAATGTTTATGGCATGTAACAAAATTTAAGCTATACTAAGGACTACTTCTGATTGCAAAGTTCTATCAGCTTAAGTCATGGAATACTAAATTTGGACACCAGTTCCACCACCACACCAGGCATCATTTACTTGGGCTGTAGATGTATTGTGCTTTGTAGAGACCACTCTCCCAGACCGCCAACAAATTTTGGCATGAACAAATGTGAAAGTACTGCAAAAAAGCTGCTCCCATTTTTTCCCCAATTCCCCAGAAAGCTCCAAAAACTTTCCACTTGCACTGCTGTGGCCTGGCTACCACCCTAAATCACATTTCCTGTGACTGCATCCTGTAGATGACATACTATGCTGCCATGTTGCTATTC
This sequence comes from Pollicipes pollicipes, assembly GCF_011947565.3. NCBI lineage: Eukaryota > Metazoa > Arthropoda > Thecostraca > Pollicipedomorpha > Pollicipedidae > Pollicipes > Pollicipes pollicipes. The sequence goes on from NW_023597055.1 coordinate 2,213,348, forward strand.
ACCAGTCACTGGATATGTTTTTGCTTCCAGTACCTGCTGCTGCTCACCACCACCATCACCACTCACCAGCATCACTACTGTCTCCACCATGCACTTCCGTCGCGCCGAGCGTCTGGTGACGGCCTTCCTCTGCCTGAGCGGCGCTGCTGAGAGCTGCGCGCTGCCCTTCCTCTGCCTGCACCTCACACAGCTGGGCGTGACGCCGCTGCAGGCCGGGCTGGCCGTCGCCACGCTGCTGATGCTGCGCGGCGTCGGCGGCGCGCTCTGGTGGCGCGCGCTGCACGCCGAGCCGCGGCCGCGCCGCCGCCGCCTGGCGGCCGCCGCCGGCGCGCTGGTCACGGCGGCGGTGCTGTGCGCGCTGGCGGCGCTGCCGCCGCGCGCCGGCTGCGGCTCCCCCGCGTCGCCGCCGCTGCTGCCGGCCGGCACCGGGGTGCAGGAGCTGGGACAGTGGACGACGGAGGGAGGCGGAAGTCGGCATGGGTTGACGGCGGTGAGTGGGGGTGGTACGGGGGTCGCGCATGTGCGGCCTAGTCAGACGGGTCAGGACAAGCGACCGGGAGAGAGCGAGCGAATACGGCCGGCGTCCAGCGAGAGTGGCGAACATAAACGACCAGTGCACAGCGAGACCAGCGAACATGAACGACCTGTGCATAGCGAGACCAGCGAACATGAACTACCGGTGCACAGCGAGACCAGCGAACATAAACGACCGGTGTCTAGTGATACTGGGGACCTCAACCGACCAGGACACAGCGAAACGAAACACCACGGCCCACCGCTAACCAGCGAGAGCAGTGACCACGGGGGTCTACCGGCGAGTGAAAGCAACGAACATGGCCGACCAGCAGCGACTGGAAACATTGATCACGTTGGACCAGGTGATGGGGAGATGACCCATCACATCCAGCCAGTAGTCACTGGTACCAGCGATGGGTCGGGGTCTGCGCCGAACTCCACGACGGAGCCAGTGGGGCCCGCCCCAACGGGCCCGGTCGAGCCGACCGGCGGCACGAGGAACCCGGGTCCCGCATCGGCCGGCGTCGGTCCCACCGGGCCCCCGGACCGGCTGCCGTATGGGCCCCGGCCGAACCAGAAGCCCAAGGAGAGGCCGGGCCAAAAACCGGGCCTGAGACCGGAGCAGAAGCCGGGGCAGAGGCCGGACCAGAGGCCAAACACGGAGACGGCCGGTGTCGAGGGCAAGGCGCCGGCCGGCGGCGGCGGTCTCTCCGGGCAGACCTCTGTCGGGGGTGAGCCAGTCGCGGTCACCGGTCTGACAGGCCCGGACATCGTCCACGGATCGTCGGAGGGCTCGGGTCTCGAGTCGACCGCCGGTGGCTCTCAAACCGCCGGCGCCCAGCCGCCGCCGGCGAGTAGTCATCTTGCTGCCGGCTCGTCGGCGGCGAACCTGCGGCCGCCTGAGTTTTCGGGCGAGGCTCCAGATGGCGCGGCGGTCAGCTGGGCGTGGCCGCATCATGAGGTCGTGACCGACGCTGCCGGACCTCCTGCGGTCATCACATCGCAGACGGCTGTGGAACATGTGCCTCACTCCAGTGAAGAGGCGTCCGGGTCAGCCGCCACTGCTGAGTCATCGGACCCGCTCCTCGGCTGGAGCTGGCCCGGCGCTCACCACGTGGCGCGTCCGGCGGCTCCTCATCAGGCGTCTGGCGCCGCAGCTGGCTCGGAGGAGGCGACCGGTGCGCTCACGCCGCCCGTCGCGTCGCCGCGGCCCCGGCCCGCTGCCGCCGGCGGTGGGCGGCCTCACCACCGCCTCCGGCCTCACCAGGGGGCGCAGGGTGCGGCGGGGGCGCTCCCCGCTGTGAGCGGGCAGGGCGGTCAGGCGACGCCGCCGCACCGACAGGCGGCTGGTGGCCTCAGCCACGCGAGTATTACTCAGCAACAATCTAGTCATGCGAACCAAAACTCTCGCCAACGCGGTAAGGAACAAGAAGTGGAAGCGTCTAGTCATCGCCGTCCTGGCCAGGTCGAGCCCGTGCTCGCGGGGGCCGGGGCGGAGCAGGGTCGCCCCGGCCACCCACTCCCCCACCGTCCCAGCAGCGGTGCCTCCCACCCGCACGGCCGCCGGCCGGCCGCCAGCGGCGCCGCAAAGCCGCTGCCGGACTTGGTCCTGCCCGGCGGCGGGCGGCCGGCGGCGAGCGACGGCCGGCTGTGCGTGCCCGCCTCGGAGCTCGAGGTGCCCTGGGACCCGCTCAAGCACCCGGGCGGCGTGGTAGTGTGCGGCACGGCCGCGGGCGGCCCGCCGTCGTCGCCGCTCCGCGGGCCGCCGGTCCGGAGGCCGCTGCCGCCGAAGGGCGTGTCACGGGGCCGGAAGCCGGCGTTGGCGGTTCGACAGCGGCCACGTGGTCCGGGCGGGCCGCGCGGCCCGCCGGGTGCCGTCGGGTCACGTGGTCGGCTGAGGCTGGTGGACCCGAGCGGCTGGTCCCTAAGGGAAGAGCCGCAGCCGGATGCGTTGGCGGCGGTGGACCGAGAGCGCTTCCTCACCGCTATCCCGGCTTTCGATGAGGAGGCGGTCCTCAATCGGGCGCCCGGCTCGAGGCCGAGCTCCGGCCACGTCTCCCGCCATCGCTCGCGCGTCGCGAGCGCGCCAGTGCCGGAGGAGGCGACGGTGACTGACCAGCCGCGCGGCTGGAGCCTGTCGGCGGCGCTGCGGCGTCTGGAAAAGCTGTCGCCGACGCTGAACCGGCTGCTGTCGGCGCCGACTGGTGGGCCGCCGGCTCACCGCGCGTCGCCGGTGCGGCGGCGGGGCGTGGCGCGGCGCCGGGCTCGCGGCCGCAGGCGCGCGGCGTCCGCCGCCCACCGCCGGCGGAGGAGGGGCAGGAGGGTCAGGCGGAGTGTGACTGCGCTGGAGATAAACCGTGACGTACCACGACGGCGCGTCATTGCCACGGGCAGCAGTATGCGTGACGGTACGGACTCTGCCCCGAGTGAAGCAAGCCACCTGCGCGCTCTTGATGCAGCTGCCAGAGGCGGAGGAGTCGTGAACCTGAGATTGCCCTCTCCGGCGCGGAACGGCTCCCGGTCGGCGCGACACGAGCCGCGCCGGCACGCCGGCCGGGCTCCGCCGCCGCCTGACGTCGCCGCGCCCAAGCCGGAGCCGGTCGCGCTGGACACCGCAGCCCCGCCCCGTGACGTCATCACGTCCCAGGCGGCGGGGAGCCCCACCCGGGAGCGCCGCGAGCCGGCGGAGGCGCCGGGCGCGCTGCTGCCGCCCGACCTGCTCTTCCTCGTCAGCCTGGGCCTGCTGTCGGTGTGGGCGTTGGTCGGCGCGCCGCACCGCCGCCTGGTGGCGCGCTGCTGGCGGCGGTCGCTCGACGAGGCTGAGCACCTGGAGCGCGCAGGGCGGCCGGCGCCGGCCGCAGAGGCGACGTCGGCGCTGCTGCTGGCGGCCGCCGCCGCCGCGCTGCCCGACTGCGCCGTCGACCGCGGCCTGCTGGCGCCGCTGCTGGTGCTGGGCGCGGCGCTGGCGCTGGCCGCCGCCGCGCTGCTGCCCTGGCTGCCGCTGGCCGGCGGGAAGACGGCGCCGCATCGGCCCGGCGCTGCTCTCCGCTCGCTCCGGTCAGTTCTGCCTGGGAGGGAATCGACGTCCGCGTGGAAGGTCGACGATCAGTGACTGGTGATCCGCATGTGATAGCCGTTCATGTGTACGCCCCAACGTTCAACGATGACTTCGGTTCGGAGTTACGTGGTTGTCGCCAGAACAAATATCATCAACTCTCAGCGATTAAGGGCTCAAGGATAAGCCGTGCTCTGGCGTGTGTGCTGTTGCTGCAACGCGGCACGCGTGGGCCAGCAAAATATTCGTCGCTATCCGCCGTGCAACGTGTGCGACCGCCCATCACCACTTTCAAGACACTCCGTCCCAGTCCAAAGGCATCTATGTGCTGTTCACCAGCGTCGTGCACCCCGTCCCCAGCTCGTGTCGCAGCTCTGTGCTGTTCACCAGCACTGTGCACTCCGTCCCCAGCTCGTGCCCCAGCTCTGTCCTGTTCATCAGCACTGTGCACCCCGTCCCCAGCTCGTGCCGCAGCTCTGTGCTGTTCACCAGCGCCGTGTTTAGCATCGGCCTGATGACGTCAGCCGAGTTCAACTTCGTGCTGCCGTACGCCGCCGCCGGGCGGCCGCAGCCGACGTTTGTGCTTGTGCTGGCGGCCGCCGTGGCGCTAGCGTCGCGGTTGCCCGTGCGCGCCTTGCACCGGCCGCTGATGATCCGGCTCGGCTTCGTCGGCACCGTGGTGAGGACTCGTCGGCTGGACCGATCGTGCTTTGGAGCACGTGTGCGTGTATGTGTCTGCATGCGCGTTGAAACATTGAACAGTTCGTAGTTATTGTTCTTGGCAGAACTAGGTGTAATCTGATTACATGGTTGGAAGATCTGAATATCACTTTTTCAGTAATTGTAGATAGTTGTGGAAGTTGCGTCCGTTTTATACAGCCCGCTTCCCCGCGCGCATCTGTGACACCATCTGTCGGCCGCCGCAGGTACTGGCGTTCTCGGCGCTGACCGTCAGATGTCTCTGTTACCTGGGCCTGCCGGCCGCCTGGGGGCTGCTTCCGGCCCAGCCGTTGGTGGGGCTGACCGAGACCCTGCTGTGGTGCGCCGTCCACGTGTTCGTCGATAAGACGGCCCACCACGGTGAGCTGGCTTTCGATATTGTAGTATGGCCCCTACAGTCATCATCCCTCATCATCCTCATCATCATCATCATCCATCATCCATCATCCCCTGCCGCCGGGATGTCAGCTGGCGCAGATCGGGTCCAGTGAAACCGACTTCGTGATAGGCATTTGGGAGCGAAGGTTTCAGTGAGGCTGGCTCTGACCAGAGCCAGCCTTCAATAAGACCGACCGCCGCTAAGGTCCTCGGCTATAACCGCTACAGTCAGGCCAGTCCTCACCAGGATACCAGGTTGGCTACTAACGTGAAGCCGGCTCCGTCGCCGAGGGTGCGGACGTACGGCTCTGTGGAACGTACGACGAACGTACGCGGTCTCGGCCAGGGTGTTCGGGTGGGGTGGGGTGGGGTGGGGGGGGGGGGGGAGGGAGCGGTTGGTGCTGTTGTGTGGAAGGCGCGCGCTTACAGCTGGCCACCAGAGGGTTAGGGTCGGGTCCTGGGCTCGGCTGGACTTGTGGCCCGGTAAGTGGGGGGGGGGGGGGGGGGCGAGGTCATCCTGTGGAGAGATGTGTTTGCAGAAGGGAGCTACGGACTCTACTCTCTCCTGGTGCTGGAGTGTTGTGTGATGATCCTGACTTGGCCATGTGGCAGCAGGGCAGGAGTAGGTTCTGCTCTTGGTGATACACTTTGGCTCAGCTGGTGATACTTTTGTTCAGTGACCTTGACATGAGCCCGTGACCTCTGGTCAGTAGCTGGCCCTGCTATCTGCTGTTATGTTGACTGGTGACCCTGGCCTGACCCAAGGTCAGAAGCAATTTGCGAACCTGCCAGACAGTTGAGCTGCACCCCTAACCTGATCCTGTGACCCCAGGTTTGGAGCAGGTCAAGCCCTGGTAAGCGTGCTGTTGACCGATGCCCCTAACCCGTTGATACTAGGTCAGCAGCACGCTCTAGTAATCGTGCTGCTGACCGGTGACATCTGACTCTGCGACGCCAGGTCAGGAGCGTGCCACGCGCTAGTGATCGTGTCGCTGACCGGTGACCCCAGGTCAGGAGCGGGCCACGCTCCTGTAAACGTGCTGCTGGCCGGTGACCCTGACCCGGTGATCTCAGGTCAGGAGCGGGCCACGCTCCGGGTGCTGGACGGCCTGTACACGGCCGGGCGGTGCGTGGGCGTGCTGGTGGCCGGCGCCGCCTTCTCCCTGGTCGGGGCTGTGGCCACCTTCGCCGGCCTGGCCACGCTCAGCTCGGCGGCCGCCCTCGGCTATTACGTCATCGCCAGGTCAGTCCGTGGCCGGGTCGGGTCTGGTCTGGTCCGGTCCGGTCGGGTTGCTCGAGTGGGGTCAGGTGCATCACTTCAGGTGTGTTTGGTTCATGCTGGATCATCGGGCCCCTGTCACGATGTGCTACAGTGATTTAGTCTTCAGTGGTAGGGTAAACGCTGGCAGGTGCCAAGGTGGGCGCTAAAACCGACGGGCATTTAGCTTTCTTGGCGACGTTTAAGAACTTCAGCTGAGACGAGCTGGCACCAGGCCCCCAGTTTATTAGTGTCATCTTGACACACGACACACTTCCACTCCGCTGTTTTTTGTCCCCGTGCCCCTCCCCTCGGGCTGCTCCGGGCCGGCGCCGGTAAGGGCCACCGGTGAGCTGGCTGCGCCGTGCCCCCGCGCCCGTGGCGCTCCAGCACGCTCCCGATGACGTCAGCATGTCAGTGACGTCACCGGTAGCGGTGCGAGGCCGAATCCATCGCGAGCAGATGGGCGGGGGTGGAGGGGTGGTGCCGGCCGCGTGCCGTCGTGCGTGAGGCCGGGCCGTTGAAGTGGTGCGTGTGGGAGAGGGTAAGGGGGGGGGGGGGGGGGGGGAGAGCGGCTTCTTTACTCGGCCGGCCCGCTGGGTGCGTGGGCCGTGGAGTTCCGCTGCTGTAACGGGCGCCGCTGCGTCCCGCGAACGTGGGAAGGGCGGACGGTCGGGAGCCCGAATGGACCTCGGCACACCGAAGTTGCGATGAAGACGTGCGTGCGCACGAAAGAAAGAAGGCAAGAGGAGAGGTGTGTGTGTGTGTGCGTGGTCATATCGTGCGTGAGCTTGAATGCTGCTCTGTCGTGTATGGATTGTGTGTACGTGTTTCTGATTGCCTAAATAAAACTATCTAAAAATATCTTTAAAAAATTACCGATGGGCTCCCCACGGATGATGTTTATTGTGATTCACTAACTTGGGTACTGTGCGCTCTGTACTTCGTACGCGACCTTCATGCGACCTTCATGCATTGACTTCGAATCTTCGCGCGATATCCGTCGTCACTGGCTTTGATTTTACCCAATTGAGTTTGTATGAGGCCATATCCGCGCGAACATCTTAAGAGAAGGGGTGTACAGCGTAACGTGAAGCGTGGGTGCGATGACAAACATGCTGTCAGTGATATGCCACACGCACTTCACCTTTTGGGATCTCGCGCTTAACAAAGCGTAGTAAGGGAAGGTGTTTTTCCCCGCGGGCGTGACCAGGTTGCCTGGGGGTGGAGTAGCGCCTAAAAAGCGCACGGATTTTTAGATGGGCTTTCAGAATAAGTTGCTGGTGGCGGTACCAAGCGTCTTCGTATTAACAAAGAGGAAACACACCAAACGCGCACACAGTAATGTTGGATTCCCCGCGGTGCCCGCCCTTCCTGCCAGGGTGAGAGGCAGGCGACGCCATACAGCCTCAGCAACTGAGTGCGTCGTAAAGCTCCAATGACGCACGCGCACACAGTAACAGGACCAGTGATGCGCACAGTGCGAGACACGATCATGCAGGATCAGTGCGTGCTGTGCATGCATCGTGTACATGCAAGTGAGCAGCGATATTTTTAATAACTTTAACTTATTATATAACTTGACTATTATACTATTACTATATATATATATATATATATATATATATATATATGTGTGTCTGTATAAGTGTTATAAAAATTTAACTTATTATTACTTTGGCAACAGTCATGTGATTCTCCGCCTTTGCACAACAGAGTCTCCGTTTACTTAATGTCGGAGAAGTGGGCCATTCGTTCTAACGCCCTGCTTCTCATAGAAATGAAAAATCTCGTCCAACTCATCCGCATCCGTTCGTTTCTCACGGCAACCCTGTCGTGAAGCTATCGTTGATCCGCGCCTAGAAGTTATCGCTGCTGGCGAAGCGTTTGCCGTTCGGCTATGTGAACGTTTGATCAGGTGCTTTGTGCGGTTGGAAATCATTATGCAGGCGCGCTGTTGTTGGAGAAGGGCTTAAGTGTTAGCAGCAGCGCGACACCTGTGGTCTAGTGAAAGATGCATTCCCTTCATTAATTGTGCATGTATTTCAAAGCAACTTTGTCAGGGTGTCATAGAAAGGATGTCATAGAAATGTCCGTGTCAGGTCAGGTCGCAGACCCCGGTTGATTCTCGCGTTGCCTCCGCTGTCGGCTGATTGACACATCAGGCGAAGATGTCTACTCCTAACGCTCCGCATTAGGGATGGAAACGTCAATTGACACGAATCGAATCAAGCAGCTGGAATAAGTTCATTTGGGCCGGCGATTTGTGAAGTGGGCTGTAAGTGACTGATGACGTCAGAGGAGCCAGTGTGGTGTCTCCGATGTCGCAGGCTTGGGAAGGAGTGATATCATCGGCGTTTTCTCTAAGTGTCTAAGTCAGTCGGCGATAGAGTCGCTTTACCGGTCCGATAATAGTTTTTTTTTTATCCGTGAATTAACTGGCTTTGATATCGTGGGTGACTTGGCGCTTGGTCGTGTCATCCCAAACTGGATGATTTATGACACTGTGGGCTGGCAGCACGCGTTTTGCTCGGCGATTTAAAGCCCTCAAATGGAAGCGCGTTTGAGTGTCAGGCACATCTCTTCATCTCCCTTGAGTTGTAGAATCAAACGTCAGAATTTGACCTCTATGCACCGCACGTGCACCGGCGGTCCCCGATTTTGCGCTCACCACGTGGTGTGCTGACGGTGTGACCTATGACCTTGACCTTGACCTTGACCTTGACCTTGACCCAGTTCTCTCGCTGGATTGGTCGTCTGC